>NC_059181.1:19607752-19907961 GCF_019923935.1 Bubalus bubalis
CTTTCTCTTGGGAAAACTCTATTAGCTTTTGTCCTGCTTCATTCTGTACTCCAAGGCCAAATTTGCCTGTTAATCCAGGTATCTCTTGAATTCCTGCTTTTGCATTCCAGTCCCCTATAATGAAAAAGACATCTTTTGGGGGTGTTAGTTCTAGAAGGTCTTGTAGGTATTCACAGAACCAGTCAACTTTAGCTTCTTCAGCATTATTGGTCGGGGCATAGACTTGGATTAGCGTGATATTGAATGGTTTGCCTTGGAAACGAACAGAGATCATTCTGTCATTTTGAGATTGCATCCAAATACTGCATTTTGGACTCTTGTTGACCATGATGGCTACTCCATTTCTTCTAAGGGATTCTTGCCCACAGTAGTAGATATAATGGTCATCTGAGTTAAATTCACCAATTCCAGTCCATTTTAGTTCACTGATTCCTAAAATGTCGACGTTCACTCTTGCCATCTCCCGTTTGACCACTTCCAATTTGCCTTGATTCATGGACCTAACATTCCAGGTTCCTATGCAATATTGCTCTTTACAGCATCAGACTTTACTTCCATCACCAGTCACATCCACAACTGGGTGTTGTTTTTGCTTTGGCTCTGTCTATTCATTCTTTCAGGAGTTATTTCTCCACTGATCTCTAGTAGCATATTGGGCACCTACCGACCCGAGGAGTTCATCTTTCAGTGTCCTATCTTTTTACCTTTTCATGCTGTTCATGGGGTTCTCAAGGCAAGAATACTGAAGTGGTTTGCCATTCCCTTCTCCAGTGGACTGCGTTTTGTCAGAACTCTCCACCATGACCCATCCATCTTGGGTGACCCTACTCGATTCATGTCTCAAAGTTTGATCTGCACCACATTAGCTGTAATTTTAAATGGCTAATTCTTGGAAAGGTAGGTGAAGGCGGCAGGAAGCCAAGGGTGAGATTTCTCAGGTGGAAAAGAGAATTTCACTGGGGTGAGAAAGCAGTGGCTGCACGGCACTGGAGCAGCTGTGAGGAGATAACCCACATCCAAAGGCAGAGAAGCCCCAGCAAGACAGTAGGTGCTCGGCTGTGTGGTGGTGGAATGACTTTGAGGAGATACTCCACATCCAAGGGCAAAGGAGAAGCCCCAGCAAGATGGTAGGAAGGGTGAAATCGTATTTAGAATCAAACCCCATACCTACCAGAGACACTCAGAGGGCTCAAACAAACCTTGTGCTCACCAGGACCCAGAGACCCCACAGAGACTGAGACAGAACTGTGTCTGAGTGTCTCCTGTGGAGGTACGGGTCAGCAGTGGACTGCCACAGGGACAGGGGCTCTGGGTACAGCAGACCTGGGTACGGCATAAGCCCTCTTAGAGGAGGTCGCCATTAATCCTACAATAGAGCCATCATAACTTACACAGGACTGGGGAAACAGACTCTTGGAGGGCACAAACAGAAACTTGTGGGCTCCAGGACCCAGGAGAAAGGAGCAGTAACCCCACAAGAGACTGATCCAGCCTTGCCCATGAGTGTCCAGGAGTCTCTGGCAGAGTCATGGGTTGGCAGTGGCCTGCTGCAGGGTTGGAGCAGTGTGTGCATAGGACCTTTTGAAGGAGGTCACCATTATCTTCATTACCTCCACCATAGTTTGAAAGTGAAAGTGAAGTCGCTCAGTCGTGTCTGACTCTTTGCAACCCCAGGGACTGTAGCCTATCAGGCTCCTCCGTCCATGGGATTTTCCAGGCAAGAGTGCTGGAGTGGATTGCCATTTCCTTCTCCAGGGGATCTTCCTGACCCAGGAATTGAACCCGGGTCTCCCGCATTGCAGGCAGACACTTTACCATCTGAGTCACCAGGGAAGCCCCCCACCATAGTTTGGCCCCAGGTAAATAACAGGGAGGGAACACAGCCCCACCCATCAACAGAAAACTGGATTAAAGATTTACTGAGCATGGCCCCACCTATCAGAACAAGACCCGGTTTCCCCCTCAGTCAGTCTCTCCTATCAGGAAACTCTCATAAGCCTCTTATCCTTCTCCATCAGAGGGAATTGAGGACTGGATGGTGGCAAATAGACCTCTTAGTCAGAAATAACTGGCTGGAAGAGTTGAGATTTGAACAATGAGTAGAGCAACCGCACCTCTATCAGAATGGTATTATTTAAGGGGCATGATCAGCTCTTTAACAAGACTGGCATTAATGAGTTCTCCAAGTTAGGTCAGAATTATTTTCTGGACTAATACAAAAGCCATTAACTGGCTTTTAAATAAGACCCTCCCATCCTTATGCCAAGTTTGAGCAAAAGAAACAACTTTTTGAACCTTCAGAGTATAGAGAATGGCTTCAGATAGAAGACATTTTTAATCCTCAAAATCTATACAAAATCTATCCTGCAAAAAATATACAAGAAACAGAATTAATAGAATTAGCTATAACTCTTTACATTAAGGATGAAGTTTAGAAACTTCATAGCTCAGTTTAGAAACATAGCTCATTTGGTAAAGAATCTGCCTGCAATGCAGGAGACTCCAGTTTGATTCCTGGGTCAGGGAGATTCCCCGGAGAAGGGATAGGTTACCCACTCCAGTATTCTTGGGCTTCCCTTATGACTCAGCTGGTAAAGAATCCACCTGTAATGCGGGAGACCTGGGTTCGATCCCTGGGTTGGGAAGATCCCCTGGAAAAGGGAAAGGCTACCCACTCCAGTATTCTGGCCTGGAGAATTCCATGGACTATATAGTCCACGGGGTCTCAAAGAGTTGGACACGACTGAGCGACTTTCACTTTACTTCACTGTACATAAAGGATGAAGTTTAGAAACTAGTTAGAAGTGTCTGGGGGATTTCTTTCTCTTTTTTTTTAATGGTAATATGCATAAATTCAGAGAGAACACTTAAAACTCTTCTTTTTTTAATTTACAAAAGTTCACTTTTTGCAATAATGTTATAGTTAAGCTTACTCTGAAAACATTTATTCACTATGCTACTAAACCTGACAGATTTTTAGTCTTAATTAGCTAAGATCACCCTTTTTGAACTTGGGTTAATTCCAGCTATTAATTTACCCCCTGAAGAGCAAATCTGCCAAAGATTCTCATTACCTATTCCTGTGAACAAGCAATTCACTCACTAGTATCCTCAATACTCTTTCTACTAACTTGTGGCCTCTTCTTTCCTCCCAATGATTCAGAGGTGTCTGATGATGGACTTTTTTCTCTAAGCAAGGCTTTATTAGTCTATTTTTTAAACACCTTTACTGAGATATAATTCACATACCACACAGTTCACCCATTTAAAGTGTACAATAAATGGCTTTTAGTAACCCATACACTTACTGTCAATTAATCTTTGACAAAAGAGGCAAGAATACAATGGAGAAAAGACAATGTCTTCAGCAAGTGGTATTGGGAAAGCTGGACATGTCAATGAATGCTGCTATCACACCTTAGAACACTCGCTCACACCATACACAAAAATAAACTCAAAGTGGTTTAAAGGCTTAAATATAAGCCTTTATATAATGCCACCATAAAACTCCTAGAAGAGAACATAGACAAAACATTTTCTGACATAAGGCATACCAATGTTTTCCTAGGTCAGTCTTCCAAGGCAATAGAAATAAAAGTAAAAATAAACAAATGGGACCTAGTCAAACTTACAAGCTTTTGCACAGCAAAGGAAACCATCAACAAAATGAAAAGCAACCTACAGACTAGCAGAAAATATTTGCAAATGATGCACCCAACAAGGGCTTAATTTCCAAAATATACAAGCTCCTACAACTCAATTAACAAAAAACACATAAGCCAATCCAAAAAATGGGCAGAAAACCTAAATAGATATTTTGCCAAATAATACATACAGGTGGCCAATAGGCACAAGAAAAGATGCTCCACATCACAAATTATTAGAGAAGTACAAATTAAAATGACACTAAGGTATACCTCACACCAGTGAGAATGACCATCATTTCAAAGCCTACAAATAACAAATTCTAGACAGTGTGTGGAGAAAAAGGAATCCTGCTACACTGTTGGTAGAATGTAAGTTGGTGCAGCCACTAAGGAAAATAGCATGGAGGTTTCTCAGAAAACTGAAAACAGAATCACCATATGATCTAGCAATCCCACCCCTGGGCATATATCCAGAGAAAATCATCTTTCAAAAGGATGCATGCACCCCAATGTTTATTGCAGCACTATTTATAATAGCCAAGGCACAGAATTAAGACTCACTGACAGATGAATGGATGAATGGATAAAGAAGATGTGGTACATATATATAATGGAATACTACCCAGCCATAAGAAATAATGAAATAAAGCTGTATGCAGCAGCATGGATGGACCTAGAGATTATCATACTACATGAAGTATGTCAGACAGAGAGAGAGAAATACTATGATATCACTTATATGTGGACTCTCAAATATGATAGAAATAAACTTATTTACAAAACAAACAGACTCACAGACACAGAAAGCAATATATATGTGTACATATAAATATATAAATGAATAACTTTGCTGTATACCAGAAGCACAATATTGTAAATCAACTATAGTCCAATTTTTAATGGTTTTAAGTATATTCAGAAAGTTGTACATCAATTACCACAATAAATTTTGAATATTTTTATCACTCTCAAAAGAAATCTTGCCCCCCTTAGCTGTCACCCCCAATTCCCTTATCCCTCCCATACCTAGGCAACCACTAACCACTAATCTATTCTATATTTTTAAGGATTTGCCTATTCTTGACATTTCATATACATGGAATCACACAATGTGTGGTCTTTTGTGACTGGCTTATTTCACTTAGCATAATGTTTTTAAGGTTTATCCGTGCTATGACATGTGCCAGTACTTCATTTCATTGCTTAATAATATTCCAATGTGTGGATATACCACATTTTACTTATCTATTCATCAGTTGATGGACATTTGGTATGTTTCCACTTTTTGTTTTTTATGAATAATACTACTGTGAACATTCAGGTACAAGTTTTTGTGTGAACATATGTTTTCATTTCTCTTGGGTATACACTTAGGACTAGAATTACTAAGTCATACGCAAACTCTAAGTTTAACTATTTGAGGAACTTCTAGACTGTTTTCCAAAGTGACTGAAACATTTTACATTCCAACTAATAATATATGAGAGGTCCAATTTCTCTAGATCCTTGACAACACTTGTTATTATCTGTCTTTTGGACTATAGCCAATCCAGTGGCTGTGAAGTGATATCTCAATGTGGTCTTGATTTGTATTTCTCTGATGATTAGCATTGTTGAGCCTCTTTTCATGTTTTTTTTTTTTCTTTTTAAATCAGCCATTTGTTTATCTTCTTTGGAGAAACATCTATTCAAATTCTTTTCCTATTTTTAGATTGGGTTGTTTGTCTTTTACTATTAAGTTATAAGAGTTCTTGATATATTTGAGATATTTGTTCTAATCAGATCTCTGATTTGCAAAATTTTTCTCCCATCCTTCAAGTTGCTCTTTCACTTTCTTAATAGTGTCCTTTAAAGCACAAGTTATTTGAAATTTGATGATGTCTAGGTGGCCTATGTGTTTCTTTTGCTGCTTGCTTTTGATGTCATATCTTACTTAATCTAATACAAAATAACAAATATTTATGCTTGTTCTAAGAATATTATAGTTTTAACTTTTACAATTGAGTCTTTTATCCATTTTGAGTTAACCTTTATGTATGGCATGAAGTAGTTCAACATCATTATTTTGCATGTACATATTTAGTTGTCTCAGCACTATTTGTTGAAACAGACTATTCTTTCTCTTGGCACCCTTGTTGAAAATCAGTTAACTGTAAATGTGAGGGTTTATTTCTGGACTCTCAATTGTATTCCATTTATCTATATGTCTATCCTTGTGCCAGTTCCAGACTTTGTTGGTTATTGTTTTGTAGTAAATTTTGAGACTG
The DNA here is from genome assembly GCF_019923935.1 of Bubalus bubalis. Classification (NCBI taxonomy): domain Eukaryota; kingdom Metazoa; phylum Chordata; class Mammalia; order Artiodactyla; family Bovidae; genus Bubalus; species Bubalus bubalis. The sequence continues at coordinate 19,613,667 of NC_059181.1, forward strand.
TGATATGTGAGTCATCTAACTTTGCTTTTCTTTTTCAAGATTGTTTTGGCTATTTTAGGTCCCTTTCATTTCCACTTGAATTTTAGGATGAGCTTGTCAAATGCGGCAAAGAAGTCAGCTGGGATTCTTACAGGGATTGCTTTGGATCTGTAGATCAATTTGTGAAATACTTCCATCTTACCAATATTAGGTTTTTCAATCCATGTGCGTGAAATGCCTTTCCATTTATTTGGGTCTTTTTAAATTCCTCTCAGCAATGTTTTGTGGTTTTTCAGACTATATGTTTTGTACTACTTTTGCTAATTTTATTACTAATTATTTTATTATCTTTAATGCTACAGTAAAACTAATTATTTTCTTATAGAGGCTTTTGTTTTTTATTGAAAGTTTCACAAAAGATTGCAGGCTGAAACTCTGGAGGACAAAAATTGTTACAAACATAAGAAAAATATCAATTTTAGCTTACCCACTGCAGAGGGCTGCTCAGGCTATGTAGTGTCCCATCACATCTAAAAGACTTGGCACAGTGTCCTAGTTGCTAAGAGTGTCACTACCAATTACCATGTTTGCAAGCAGCTTCTGTTCAGACTCAGGAAACAGGTGAGGTCTATGTTGGGCTCCTCAACTCCGCTTTGTTTGGAGCTTCAACAACAACTCCCCAAAGTCCTCTGAAGGCATGCCAGCTTTCCGGATATTCCTTGGTTAATCAGAGGCCACTAAGAAGGTCTCCTATCTAGGCTTGCCTTTACTGATGGAATCCTGAATCCCTCACTCTCAACTACCCATCTCCCACCTCAAGGTCTCTGTGTGATGATATTCTTCTTAGCACAGAAGTCAGCATATTAGAGGGTTAAGGCATTGCTTTTGCAAAGACAGTGGCAGACTATGAGGGGATAGCAGGGGCAGGAGAGGTGGCTGTAAATGCATTATCACAGGCAGCAGGGATGTAGGAGGACTTCAGTGAGAAGTGCAGTCACACACATAGATGGAAGATTCAGGAATAAGGTCAAGGAAAACTGGCCACAAAAAGGAGTCAAGGCAACAATAGTCAGTAGAGCAGACTGAGATGACATAAGGGGCAGGATCAAAAAATAAGACGGTTTGTGGGTTGAACAAAGGCTAGAAGTCAGCAGTGGAGCCAGACCTTGAGACAGTAGCAAGAGAACTGATGTTCAGTGTAAGCTGGGTTCCTTAGTCACTATCAGTTTGACTCCTTCCCCGTGAGGTGGTCCTCCAAGTTCTTACAGAGTTCATGCTTCCAGTATCAGTTAGGGTTTGATCCAAAAAGCAGAATCAGGGACTTCCCTGGTAGCCTAGTGGTTAGGATTCCAGACTTTCACTGCCATGACCCAGGTTCGATCCCTGGTCCAGGAATGAGATCCCACAAGCCATGCCGTGTGACCACAGGGAAAAAAAGCAGAATCATTAGGAGATATCTGTCCCTACCTCTATCACCAGCTCTTTCCGTGTTACCAGCTCTATCTCAAGCTACATCTACTTATTAATATCTATATCAATAGACAGGTACATTAAGGAATTTACTATATGAATTTTACCATAATCAATTTTGGAAGCTGATCAAATAACCAATGTGAAATTGTTGCTTCTGAGTCTGGCACTGGAGCCCAAACTCTCAGGGCTGGCATTTTAAAAGGAAAGACAAACATGAAGTAAAGGAAATGAATGTAAACTGGAACCGGCAAGGCCGAGCTGGGACTCACAACAATAAAGTGAAACCCTGTTGATTGCACATCATGAGCTTTATTTAAGACTCCAGCTTTGAAGATGAGGGTCTCCTACATAAGTTGGCACCCTTTGCCTCAGAGCTTAACACCTAATTGTCCCAGAAGTTGGAAAAGCCATGGTGAGGCAGGAGATAAGAAAGAACCTATGTGAGCTGCAACAGCACCTTGTGCCCTGCAGTGATTTTTCAGAAGTAAGAAGATGGCCCTACTTCATTTGTATCTTCATAATCTGATACACAACGTCTCTTGCAGCTCACTCTGACCCAAAACTGTGCAGGGAAGGGAACTCTGGAGAGATGTAGTTCCAGATTAGCTAAATCAATACTGAACAAATCTACAATACTTGTTAACACAGATCATGTTTTCTCAGTGAAGAACTCCTTCTTATTCTTCTAGGAGCACCTGATGTCCCATCTTCAGAAGAGAACCTTCACTCTGTAGAGTTCATGTTCCCAATGAATAAGTAGGGAACTACCTCAAAGCCTTCTGGAGTGAGAATCTTGATAGCTGGGATTTCAACTGGAGCCCTAAGAAGCATTTTTCACTCCATGAACTACTTTAAAAAACTACAAGAAACATAGGTAAAAGTATGGTTTCTCAGTTCAGTGACATCAAACTGGTCTCTAACAAAGCTGGCCCCTTATGTTCTCTTGGATTATGGTACAGTCTTATATTTTTACCACAATCTGTCTTCCTATGAAATTTGCTCCAAAGTAATGGGGGAATGGAACAAGTGAACAGGGAGATGGTTTCTTAATAGTTAAAACTGGCTCTCTTTCTTTTGGAAGAAAAGCTATAGCAAACTTAGACAGCATATTAAAAAGCAGAGACATTACATTGCTGACAAAGGTCTGTATAGTCAAAGCTATGGTTTTTCCAGTGGTCATGTATGGATGTGACAGCTGACCATAAAGAAGGCTGAACACCGAAGAATTGATGCTTTTGAACTGTGGTGTTGGAGAAGACTCTTGAGAGTCCCTTGGACTGCAAGGAGATCCAACCAGTCCATTCTAAAGGAAATCAGTCTTGAATATTCATTGGAAGGACTGATGCTGAAGCTGAAACTCCAATACTTTGGCCACCTCATGTGAAGAACTGACTCACTGGAAAAGACCCTGATGTTGGGAAAGATTGTAGGCAGGAGGAGAAGTGGACGACAGAGGACAAGATGGTTAGATGGCATCGCCAACTCAATGGACATGAGTTTGAGCAAGCTCTGGTAGATGATGAAGGACAAGGAAGCCTGGTGTGCTCAGTCCATAGGGTCACAAAGAGTCAGAAATGACTGAGCGACTGAACAACAACAACACAGCTCTCTAAACAGGACTAAGAGTATCTTGTTGAAGAGCAAACAGATGTATAGTGGAACGACTCATATTCTCCTTAAGGCAAGTGAATTATTTTCCTTCAGGCACTGATTTAGGATTTCCCTACTCTATAAAAATGAATGCACCCAGCATTACCCATTTAATTTCTTTCTAGTTTTGCTTGTGGTAATTGTTAATGAATGGAGATAGAAAATCACAACAGAAAGGAAAAAGTCTGGCTTTGGATGGTTATATAAAACTAGACTTAGAAGAAATTCCAAGAATGAAAAGAATTATAGGTTAGCCTTACAAATTGTCAGCTGCCCTGGGCCAAGCATGATTTATGTGTTCAGTAAAGCTTCAGTTTGTTTCTTGTTCTGCCCTAGGATTCCATCTCTCTTCTAGTAAAGATGACATCTCTCTCTATACACATAAACCCATCCCCATCACCAATAACTCTGAAAAAGAAAAGTAGGCATTTGCAATGTTTAGAAATTTTGTATGCTTATTTTCAACAAATGGCCTGGATGGCTTTTTCCAATAAACTACAAAGCAAACATATTTTGGTTCCTCTAGAGGGAAATGTCTCTTCTTAAACACAAGTGAACAAGATAATGATTTATTTACCAAGAATGGAAAATACATTCTTCATCGAAATCTATAACTTGCATGTTTCTCTGGAGTAAATAGTTATGATAATTGATTATCTTCTATTTTTTATTTCTTTGCTACGTAATCCTCTTCATTAGGAACTTCTTCAGAAATGGAATGCCCTATATTCTTAATGACTACAGAGCCAGATTTATCCCTCTAGTTTCATTCTTGTTGAAATCCCATTAGAAAAGATGGTCTATTGTTATATTTCCAGTGCAAATTGCACACCTGATATTTCAGGACATTTAATAATTAAATGAGCAGCATGACTCCTGAGTAAATAAAATGATTTAATGGCAACTGACAAAAGTCTATACTTTAGATCCAACAGCTTCCAACCCAAGAGAAAAAGGTGTCAACACCCATTTAAAGAATAAGATGGAGAAAGATACAACTGAAATTACTATGGATTGAAGAAAATCCAGCAATAAAAGCATAGGCCTTCTCTAAAGCTCTCTTATAATTGGGAACTGGGAATACTTTATACAGTGATTGGGGATGCCTGTTCTGTCTTTGTGACATGTGTCATATATTAATATCTTAGCCCATTACCTCTTTTGATCCAGTTTGGGGTGGTGGTAGTGTCTGTTTTATTTTTGTTTGCTTTGCAAATGCAATGTCTAGTGAGAAATGAATGGTTCTTAACTTTAGAAAATATACAGTCTAAATATTGGGCTAATGGAAAGTCAAGGATGGTTAGAATTAGCAACCAGGCCACTAGCCTTTCAGCTGATGCTAAATCCATACTGACTTTCCCCTAATAGTGCCTCCAGGCCTGTTTGTTTTCACTCTTCACTGGAAAACATACTTTTGCCTTCATTTTCTTTATATCTCAAATAAAGGAGCCTTGGCTGGTTTGTAGGATTTTGCCTAAAAAGGCAAACCTTGACCTTTTCTACATTTCCGTGATTAGTAGTTATCACAGTTGTAACCTTATCAGCTATAAATGTGATGTAAAGAGGACATCAATCAACTGAAATTCAAAACAATGAATAGGTCATTTTTCCTAACTATAGAGAAGTAAGCAGTTTTATTATACTCTAAATAATTTATGGTGTATAGGAGTCAGAGTTTAGTGAAGTAACAAAGAGGGTTTGATCAAATTCCTTTCTAAGAACCATCACTGTCTTAACTCTATAGAATTCAGAAATTTTCTCAATTTCAAGAGTTTACTAGAATCAGATATAAATATAATCTAATAATCATGTTGCACTGGAACAACATTTTTAACATCTATTCATATAAATGCCACTTACCATTAAGACCAGCAGTGGCTGATTTTGAATATTCTCTTGCCATCAAATTCATGTTTGTTAAAATGGCAATTAAAGAAATTTTCAGCTGGTGAAGTGGGGATTCTTTAAAAGAATTCAAGGAATTAATATGGGGACCACAAGTTTCTCTTCCTTCTTGATAACCCAAAGAAAGAAAGAAATACTAAAAAGAGCATAGGCATAAAATTGAGTACTTGGTTGAAAGTTTTTCAAAGTCACCTGTACCACTAATTAGTCACAACATTGGATAATCCAAATTAAGTCTGTGGATATAATTTTCCTCATTAAAAAAACAGGATGGTCTTTGCTTGGCCTGCTTCTCTGTGTTTTGATGGCCAAATGAGGAAGGAGAAAGTACTTTGCCAGCTGCAGCGCATCATATAAAACTAAGATGTTATAACAGGAAGCTGTCTGTGGATGACAAGGCCACTGGGAGTCAGAAACAACTCAAGATGGACAAATGTTTGGCCTTGCTTTTCTCTGCATCAATGGTTCTTAACCCTAGCTGCATATTGGGAAACTCTAAAAAATACTAATACCTGAGCCCTACCACCAGTGACTCTGTTGTCATTGGTCTGGGATTTGGCCTAGGCTTCAGTATTTCTTAAAATTCACCATTAATTCTAATGCATACCAAGGTCAATAAATAATTGCAGAAGGATTTTTGGATGCCTGACTTCTGCCTACACCTTGTGCTTCTGCTGCTGCTGCTGCTAAGTCGCTTCAGTTGTGTCCGACTCTGTGCAACCCCAGAGACGGCAGCCCACCAGGCTTCCCCGTCCCTGGGATTCTCCAGGCAAGGACACTGGAGTGGGTTGCCATTTCCTTCTCCAATGCATGAAAGTGAAAAGTGAAAAGTGAAAGTGAAGTCGCTCAGTCGTTCCCGACTCTTAGCGACCCCATGGACTGCAGCCTACCAGGCTCCTCTGTCCATGGATTTTCCAGGCAAGAGTACTGGAGTGGGGTGCCATTGCCTTGTGCTTCTGGTCTATCTTAAATGCAGACCTATAGAGATATCCTCCTGAGGATTCACTGGACTCAGCCACAGGAGGTGAATCACTGGGATAGGCTCAGAAAACTTGCACATGAGTCATGTATGTGTCACCTTTAAGCTGTATGACTTTGGACATTTCACGACCTTGCCAATGATAGTAACAATATGAGAGGAAGCATTTATTGTGCACTGACTGTGGACTGGTAATTGGACATAGTAAATATGTCTAGCCCCCAGTAACAACTCGAGGTAGACATTATTATCCCTTTTTATAGCAGAGGAAACTGAGGCTTATCTATATTCAGTGACTTACTCCTGTTTTTCCTTATTTGCAAAATGGATAGAACAATAAGCTGTCATACATAATGATCAGATGAAATACATGGAAGTTCTTTATAAATTAAATCAACTGTATATAAATTCAGCAATCATACAGCAGTATTGAAAAAAGCATAAGATTTAGCTTCAGACAGACTTGGGTTTCTTTTTTTTTAATATAAATTTATTTATTTTAATTGGAGGCTAATTACTTTACAATATTGTATTGGTTTTGCCATACATCAACATGAATCTGCCATGGGTGTACATGTGTTCCCCATCCTGAACCCCCCTCCCACCTCCCTCCCCATACCATTTCTCTAACTTCCGTCCAATTAATAACATTGCAACCTTAAGCAGTTTACTTAGCATCCTTTTGACTGTGTTTTCAAACCCATATAATGGAGATAATGATACTTTTGTAAGATTGCTGTGGATTACAGATAATGTACTTAACAAACAAAGCATAGTGTCTGGCACTACAGCTCAATAAAAGCAGCTATTGTCATTTCTAACAGTTTGCATCTCTGTAAGATCAGGTAGTTCCTGCTCCCAATCTGAAGATTAATAGCTATTGAATCTGGAACTCATTTTTTTTTTGTCTTTGTTGTGTTATTAGAGTTCTCTTTTTCTTATATTCCATCCAGGATTTGGAATCATTAGGGAGGGGCTTTTAGTTTTGAATATACTCTATCTTTTGATCTATCTCTACAGTTAATCAGAGCTTACTGCCGCAGGCCCTGGAAATTCAGTTCACCCTGGCCACCATAATCTTCATCATACTGGTCAGAGTATCCACTAGGAGCCTCTAAATTTATACATAAATTTGGAGACTCCAAGTCTCAGCCCCATTCTGCACAGGAGAATTCAAACTATGTCTGACAGTCATTACAAAGAAATGTGAGCCTTTCCCCCATTCCCTGCTCCTTAAAAAAAAAAAAAAAAAATATATATATATATATATATATATATATATATATAAACTCTTGAGCCATTTCAACCAATTGAGGTAAATTACTTTAATAAAAAATGAAAAAGTTTGAGAAGCCTAAGGGTCAACACTATAGGATAAACTATCCATTGGGCAAGTAACTGTCCCCTTATGTGTGGTATGGGGTGGTGGCTGACCTTAACACTCCTGAGTGATTACTTAAATATTTTCTAGTGCATATGTCAAAAGAGAAGAACAGGGAATATGGTATGTTCTTACTTCTGCTTGAAGAGTCACCAGGAGATGCTGTTACTAGCATGTGTGTCATGACATTTACACAACTCACATGCTCCTTTGGTTCCATTTCATCACCAATCATCTGTTTAATACTTACTATAAACATGACATGTAAGGGATTACAGATGCCATGTACAATGTAATCTCTGTGTTCAGGGAGTATGTAATTTATTCAGAAAGACAAGATTCCACATAGATTATAATTCAAAATCAATATATAATTAAATGATTATTTCTGTAGTACAAATGAGGTAGAAATGCTATTTGAGTTTTCATGAATGTGAGCTCAATGTGGGACAGGGTAATTTGGAAAATCTTTGTGGGGGTGATAAAATATGAGATGGATCTTGAAAGAATGGAAATATGGAAATATTTTGGTAACAGAGAGAGAAAAAGCAATTTAGATAACATGACAATGGAGTGTTTCAAGTCAATGTTCTCTCTGTCACTCTCTCATCCTCTTTCTCTTCACTCTATCTTACTTTCCTGTCTCTTTTCTTCTATCACAGAACAAAAACTAGTTGCTGAACCAAGTAGAATTCGAGGAGAATCAAAACATTGTTAACTACTAGCTTCTATAGGGAACTGCCCTGCTCTGAAAAGATGCACTAGCCTTCTAGCACATAGTTGCCTCTCCCATGAAGATATTTACAACTGAGGCAGAGAATTGATAGCTCCCATGCTAGGAGTCAAACTTCCCTGGTCATGGTGTTGTATGAAGCTACTCATGATGCAGGTTCTCTTAATGTCATACCTTTATCTAATGACCATTCCTCTGTGTGAGATGATCTGTTAGTCAGTCACTGTGCTCCCCAAAGTACTCAGATCACACTTTTAACTGCTCCTACATCAACAGCATGAAAGCCTGTAGAGTGAGCATCAGCCTCTGCCTCCTCTGTGTTCCACTCTGGCTTTGGACAATCAATGCAGTTCACTGATTTCATGTCCATCTGTTCGTTCCATCTTGGCCTGAGCACATTGCCCATGATTTCTGCTTTGCCTCTGTGTTCAAAGTATATACGTTCTCCCTTCTTTCTACATTAATTGACTTCCCTGACCCCTAGTTGTGACTCCTTTCTTGGCCATCCACTTTTCATTCATAATTGCACCCACAGCTATTACTGCCACCTCCACTTGGGCCATTCTAAAGTCTGGGTCTACATCCAAAACCTCTCTCTTAGTTTCAGACCTATAGAACTGTGGTGTTGGAGAAGACTCTTGAGAGTCCCCTGGACTGTAAGATCAAACCAGTCAATCCTAAAGGAAATCAGTTCTGAATATTCATTGGAAGGACTGATGCTGAAGCTGAAACTCCAATGCTTTGGCTACCTGATGTGAAGAACTGACTCATTGGAAAAGACCCTGATGCTGATAAAGATTGAAGGCAGGAGGAGAAGGGGACGACAGAAGACAAGATGGTTGGATGGCATCACCAACTCAATGGACATGAGTTTGAACAAGCTCCAGGAGATGGTGAAGGACAAGGAAGCCTGGCTTGCTGCAGTCCATGGGGTTGCAAAGAGTTGGACACTGAGCAACTGAACTGAACTGAACTGAGAGGTGACTGCTGGCTTGATATTTCTATCTGGAAGTTCAGTACACAATTCAGCACTGACCTATCCAAATTTATATTCTTCCCCTCTCCCAAATTTATTCTTCCTTTCATTCACCTTCTCAATCCATGGTTTCACCATCTGTTTTAAGATTCATTGTGGCTGTGAGCCACAGAAACCCAAAAGAACAGTGGCTTAGACAAAAAAGAAATTTATTTTTTCTTGCATGTAAATGAGAGTACTTCAGGGCTGATTTGGCAGCTCTGTAATCATAAGAGACCCAAGTCCTTTCAATCTTGCTCCTCTGCCCTCCTCTATATGCAGTTTCCTCCTTATCTTCCAAAATGGCTGCTCTACCTCCCGTAATTATGGCTGAATTCCAGTCATCAAAAAGGAAGAGAAGGGCATGCTCCTTCCCATTAAGGACTCATCTTGGGACATTCACATACCACTTTCACGTGCAGCCACTGGCCAGAACTGAGTTACTTGGCTGCAAAGGAGACTGGGAAATAAGGGCTTCTTCCATTCGTATTAAAATTCAAAGCTTCTATTACTAGGAAAGAAGGGCATAATGTAATGTGGGGAAACAACTAGCTAGAAATATGGAAATCATTCTCATCTCCTGCATTTTCCTCACCTTCTGCCTTCAAGACCAATATTTCTCATAACTCTATCCCCTAAAATGCTCTCAAGTTTACTCAGGTCCCATCTCTCACAAGGACTATGAAACAAACTTTCTGAAGAAATCCTCTGAGTTCAGTACCACAGATTCCTATGTATTCAACCCATTCACTACAAGCTCCTAAAGTTTTCTTTCAAACAGGCAAATTTAATTATCAGTCTTGTTTGATTCTGTATCGCCTTCAGGACAAAATCTAAACTCCTGGGAGTGGTATACAAGCCCACCAATTCTTGAACTTATCCTATTCTCTAGTCATAAAATATACCTGTATTTACTGGAAGACATGACACTCCTCTGGGTCCCTTACCTTTTCCATACTGTTCCATTTGCCTAGAATGTAAACACCTACTTGCCCTCCCAGCCCCAGCACAGATTTCACCTGCTCTGTGAGGTCTCCTCTGACTCTCCCAGGCTGGACTGCGTGGCCTCACAGTACCTGCACCGACCCCCATACAAGCATATTGCCTTGGAATTTTAGGTTTACAATTCCAGAATGTAAGCTCCAAGGCTGTGCCTTATTTGTCTTTAAACCTGCAATCTCCAAGAACAGTGCCTGGTCTGGGGCAAGGGTTCAATGTATGATTAAACAAGTGAATGAAGAAAATCAAATACCTAAGCTTGGTAGAACTGTGTGCAAAGTTAGAGTAAATAGACTCCGAGGGAAAGTTTGAGGACATTTCTTATATTCAGAGTAAAGAAACTTAGTACATAAGCTCAAATACATTTATTTGGAGTATCTAATCTTTTTCAGTTGCTTTCTGATTCTTAACTGTGTGCTGTGAGTAGTTAATATCATTAGATAAATGACTTTCAATACGGAGTATTATTTTGGTATGTTCAAAATTCAGCATAAAGTATGCAGCATAAAAAAAATAAAAAATACAATTCTCACTTTGAAGTCTATTTATAGACCTCCTTGACAGGAGTCAGACAACCTCCTTCCTACTATTGGTTCAGCAACTAGCTTGGACAAGTTGACTAACTTTTCTGGGTTTCAGTTGCCCCCAAATAAGAGATTTGAACAATGATGTCTAAGTTCTCCTGCAGCTCAAACATCCTCTAGTTGCGTAAAACCATGCCCTGAAAAGAAGGTTGATGTGTTTTGCATTACAGAGCATTTTCTGCTTTGAGTATTTTATTCTGACTTAGGAAAATAAACTCAGGATTTCTTAAAAGAAGGATCAAGAATGCAGGGGAGTAAGGTCCAGGTAAAAATGATCTTAAAACAAAAGAGCAAGAGTTGAGGTAGAAAATGAGGTTTGTGACCCAGTGTCTCTTTTACTCCTCTATTCTCACACTGTCCTATTTATTTTTTAGGGCAAGAGATGAAAGTAGGTTGGACTGGACGGGGGATGGGCAAAGGGGCATCCTGCAGCTGCAGTTTCCTTTCATGTCCCCCTTAAACCAGGTGACAGGGTGGAGGAAAAACTAATTGAGGTGGGATGACTTCCGATGTGCCTGAGGGTCCCAAGTTCTTTCATCTCCCCTTTCCTTCTCAACATTTCAAATACGCATAATAGCAAATACCAGGACTGCAATCCTGACAGGGCTCGGCTGAACATTTTCTGCTGAAAATATGTGCTTTCTTGACTCTGGGACCTGGGGTATTTTGTGACAAGAGACTGAGCACTTTGGCTGCCTTTTTCTCTTCCAGATGAAAAGGTGGCTGCATTTGGAATTTCTGTGTTGGTAGTTTGACAGACATGAAGGTGGAAATACATGTGATTGAGAAAGCAAATGAGAGGCTGATTTCTCCTAAAAGATGGGAATTGTGCTCTCTGAGGTATACGGTGTGACGTGAGAGTGTATGAACTAGTCCCCAGAAGGTTCTAATGGGATTCTTTCCTTCAATAACTTTTTTAAGCCCTGAGGCTCTGTCATACAAGGCTCCATTCTGCTGACTGAGTGTGTTCCTGAGGTGGTTAACAAGTAACTCTGCTCTTAGCTCTTAGCTGGCGGAAGTTTTCAGTTGTTCCAGTACTAACGCACACCTTAGCCTCTCTAGAGGATGTTCAGATTCACAGTTGCCTTTTGTTTTGTTTTTGATAGTTTATGTGGCAAATGGATGGGGTGGTCTTTGAAAAAGATCTCCCAAGCTTCCAGATTCCTCATTATGTTGGGGAACTAGTCCAAAGAGGAGCCATTAGCAGTGGTCTTTTGTAATGGCTTTCACTGTGAATAATTCCCCTTGACCTCTTCACCCCAAATAGGATCAATGCCATATTGTTTGCAAGCTACTTCTTTTGCAAGCCCTCATTTCCCTGAACTTGGAAACCTGGCAACTGGTCAAACCTGGCAACTGCTACTGCTGCTGTAAGTAGCAGGGCCAGTGGATGCATTCTCAGCCTCTCCAGTACCAGTTTTCTGTGGGGCTTCCAAGAGGGGTGAGTTATCTTCCAAATGTCTTTACATTTACTTGGCCATTTTCTTTCTAATTTTACATTTTATTTCCTTTATTTTTTGAATGAGTATTAAATTCACATGGCACAAAATGAAAAAGTTATAAGAGTATTAGGTACAAAGTCTTGCTCTTACTCCTGTCCCCTATCCTACCTGTCCTCCCCTCCAGAGGCAACCAATGTTACTGGTTTTTAGAATCCTTCCAAAGATATTCCGTAGGGCTTCCCAGGTGGCTCAGTGGTAAAGAATCTGCCTACCAATGCAGAAGATCCCCTGGAGTAGGAAATGACAACCCATTCCAGTACTCTTGCCTAGGAAAGCCCATGGACAGAGGAGCCTGGCGGGCTACAGCCCATGGGGTTGAAAAGAGTTGGACATGACTGAAGCAACTAAACAACAACAACAAAGATTTTCTGTACTTATACAAGTAAATATGTATATAGCCTATTTTTATTCCTTTATAAATACAAATAGTAGCACACTATTCACAGCTGGCCCCTTGTTTGACTGACTAACATGTCTTGTTTTTCCCATCACCAGTCCACATACAACTACCTCACCCTTTTTTTAACGGCTGCACAGTATTACATGGCATGGACATATGATCATATATTTAATCAATTATGAGACCATTTTTATCTTTAGAAATATGTGTACAGAAGTCATTGCTACAGGGAACAGCATCATCACAGCTTCCTCCTCCTCTATTAAGGTAAGTCATGTGGGTATCTGTGCCTCCTCCCAGGGGCACTAAGTTTGGTGATGAACTTCCCCGTAGCCTGCAGCATGCACAGCCCCTCACCTCTCTGCTACCAGATGTCAGATACAGGGGGATCATCTTCTTTGCTCCAGTGAGAAAGCTGAATTTCTACCCTCTCAACCTATACTATTTTATTAGCAATACTATTTTTTATATAGTTTCTATTATTATCCTCTGGGCATGGGAAAGATTGGTTTTACATTTCCAGGCCACTTAAGACTGTGACGTTGACTTCCCCGGTGGCTCAGATGGTGAAGCGTCTGCATATAATGCCGGAGACCCAGGTTCAAATCCTGTGTCGGGAAGATCTCCTGGAGAAGGAAATGGCAACCCACTCCAGTATTCTTGCCTGGAAAATCCCATGGACGGAGGAGCCTGGTAGGCTACAGTCCATGGGGTGGCAAAGAGTCGGACACGACTGAACGACATGTCACTGGGATGTCACAACAACTAAGTACCATGTTATCCTTTTCCCTAGTGTCATACACATGTCGTCAGGCAATTCCACTGTACCTAGACACATATCACAGGTTACAGAGAAATCACTAGAGCACCAAGGTTTGTTCTAGGAGTTGGATAATAATATTCTCTGTATTTAACAGTTCTACTGGTTCCTTTACATAACTCTGCAATATATATGGGGACCAGACTGAGCTTAACAGGGCAGGAATCAACTATCTTATTCATTTTGTTTCCTTTAGTGCCTACCAAAGTACTTGGCATCTAGTAAGTATTTACTATAGGCTAAAAGACTTGGGTATTTGGAAAAAAATGTTAGAAAAGATAAATCATGTTGAGTTTTACATAAGGTTCTTGCATTTGTTTGCCAAACCTGTATGCAGGTCAAGAAGCAACAGTTAGAACTGGACATGGAACAAAGGGCTGGTTCAAAATTGTAAAAGGAGTACATCAAGGCTGTATATTGTCACCCTGCTTATTTAACTTATATATAGAGTACATTATGAGAAATGCTGTGATGGATGAAGCACAGGCTGGAATCAAGGTTGCCAGGAGAAATATCAATAACCTCAGATATGCAGATGATAACATCTTTATGGCAGAAAGCTAAGAGGAACTAAAGAGTCTCTTGATGAAGGTGAAAGAAGAGAGTAAAAAATCTGGCTTAAAACTCAACATTCTAAAAAAAAAAGATCATGGCATCTGGTCCCATCACTTCATGGCAAATAGATGGGGAAACAATAGAAACCAGTGACAGACTTTATTTTCTTGGGCTCCAAAATGACTGCAGATGGTGACTTCAGCCAGGAAATTAAAAGATGCTTGCTCATTGGAAGAAAAGTTATGACAAACCTAGACAGCCTATTAAAAAGCTGAGACAGTACTTTGCCAACAAAGCTATGGTTTTTCCAGTAGTCATGTATGGATGTGAAAGTTGGATCATAAAGAAGGCTGAGTGCAGGAGAATTGATACTTTTGAACTGTGGCGTTGGAGAAGACTCTTGAGAGTTCCTTGGACAGCAAGGAGATCAAACCAGTTAATCTTAGAGGAAATAAACCCTGAATATTCATTGGGCTGATGCTGAAGCTGAAGCTCCAATACTTTGGCCACCTGATGCAAAGAGCCAACTCACTAGAAAAGACCCTGATGCTGGGAAAGATTGAAGGCAGGAGGAGAAGGGGATGACAGAAGACAAGATGGTTGGATGGTATCACTGACACAATGGACATGAGTTTGAGCAAGCTCCGGGAGATGCTGAAGGACAGGGAAGCCTGGCATGCTGCAGTCTATGGGGCCACAGAGTCAGACATGACTGAGCGATTAAACAACAACAACAACTTGTATTTGTCAGTGTTTGATCAGAGAAGCAAAACCATAAGCAATTATGTTAAATAAGAAAGTTATTACAGGAATTTGACCTTATATAATCAAGGAAGCTGCTTAGTTTTTGTTTGGCTGTTGCTTCTGCACCAGGCACTGGGTCTAAATTCAGCAGAACAGGCAGCCCAGAAGGAAAGCTGGAAGTTGAAGACTAACTAGAACTTGTATCAGTTTCTAACTGCCCTCAAGCCTCTAGTCAGTGATGGATTGACATGAAGGAGAACCTGACACCCTTTATCACAAAGCTGAACACAGACTTGATGCAGGTATCAGAGAAGCTGAAAAGGTAGGTAGAAGAAGCAGACCTTACTGTTGTCCCAGAAGCTGCATACACTGTCTTAGGACTGAAGAAGCTGTAGAGTGTCTGGCAGCACCTGGAGGAGTTGTGAACCCAGCTGCTGCCCCACACCAAGAAGGTGAGCTAGCAGATCAGCAACACCATGTCGGCATTGCAAAAGCACTGTGACCATGCACTCTTTCCAAGTATAAAAAAGAATATGTATGTTGCTTTATTTCCACCATTCAAATCTTACCCAAAATGTCTCTGTGTGTGCTCAGTCATGTCTGACTCTTTGTGACCCCATGGACTGTAGCCTGCCAGGCTCCTCTATCCATAGAATTTTCCAGGCAAGAATACTAGAGTGGGTTGCCACATCCTTCTTTAGGGGATCTTCCTGACCCAGGGGTTAAGCCCATGTCTCCTGTATTGGCAGGCGGATTCTTTACCTCTGCATCACCTGGGGAGCCCCAAAATGTCTCTAGTGATCCATATTAACAAAAAACTATGCAGAGAAGGGAATTCTGGGAAATGTAGTTCCTTGTTAGCCAAAAGCAGATTCTCTAAAAGGAAACATTCACATCATATCAGTCAAAATGAAAATCATTAAAAACTCTACAAACAGTAAGTGCTCCAGAGGGTGTGAAGTAAAGGGAACCTTCCTACACTGTTGGTGGCACTGTAAATGGGTGCAGCCACTATGGAGAACAGTACGAGGGTTCCTCAAAAAACTCAAGACAGAGCTAACATATAACCCAGCAAACCCATCCTGGACACTTTCTGGAGGAAGCCATAATTCAAAAAGATACATGCACCCCAATATTCACTGTAGCCCTATTTACAATAGCCAAGACATGGTAGCAACCTAAGTGACCATCAACAGATGAATGGATAAAGAAAATGTGGTATATATATATATACAATAGAATATTACTCAGCCATAAAAAGAATGAAATAATGTCATCTGCAGCAACATGGATAGACCTAAAGATTATCATACTGAGTGAAGTTAAGTCAAAGACAAATATATGATATCACTTACATGTGGAACCTAAAAAAATTATATAAATGAACTTATTTATAAAACAGAAACAGATTCATAGACTTAAAAAACAAACTTTTGGTTATCAAAGGGGAAAGGTGGGGGAGGGATAAATTAGGAGTTTGGGATTAGTAATATACTACTATATATAAAATAGATAATCAACAAAGGTCCACTGTATAGCACAGGGGACTCTAGTCAGTACTCTGTAATAACCTATATGGGAAAAGAATCTGAAAAAGAATGGATATACATATATGTGTAACTGAATCACTTTGCTGTACACCTGAAACAAATACAACATGGTAAAGCAACTATACTCCAATATAAAATAAGAATTAAATTAAAAAAGAAACATTCAAAGACTATAAGTTAGCTTCCCAATTTAATTTTCAGTAGCTATAGAAAGGCAAAGAAGAATAATATGTCTTTATGCTATTCCCCAAAGATAGTATTTTTATTCTCATGGGAAACCCATGATTTTACTGGGAATGCAGTAAACACTTCCCTTGGGAGAATCTGATTTACAAAGGCAAAAGAGTATTTATCTCCAGATTATATTGCACAGTGCAGTTTAGGCAGGAAACAAGGCAATTGCATTTTTTTAGTAGCTGTTTTTTCTTAGTTAAGTATTTTTCTCAGCCCACTCAAGGTTAAAAATGTGCATATGAATTCTTTTTTTCTTCTTCTTGAATTTACTTTAATTTTATTCTTAAATTTTCTAAAATCAGTAAAACATCCTGGTAGTAGATCTCAGAGAATCTATTAATGCTTTAAAATTAACAGAGATATTTCAGCCCAAAGTTGCTGAGTTCTATTCACTATGGTAGATCACACAATTGCTCCCAATTTTTCACTCCTTCTTGTTCCCCCTCTTTGCTGCGTCACTTCACAGCTCCTCTGATTACAGGGAGAAAGTATATTTCTTCACCACCTGCCTTTGGGCTTGGCCATGTGACTTGCTTTGGCCAGTGGTATGTTGGCAGAAGCTACAGTGGCAAGTTCTGAGCTTGGGCTTTGTGTCTTTCACTCTCCTCTTGGACTCCTGCCATCTCATGAGAAGAGCTTGTCCTAGGGAGTATAGCCCCTCAGACTGGCCTCCCAGATGAGCACACACAGAGTAGAGCTGCCCTAGGTAACCTGAAGATCTGTGAGAATAAATGACTGCTATTTAAAGCCAATGAGTTAGGGGGTGGTTTGTTATATAGCATTTTTGTAGAAATACCTGTTCCAGTTATTTTCTGCCACTTAATCCCCTTACCACTACCAAAACAAAACAAAATTTAGTGGCTCGCAGCAGCAATAACCATTTATTTATCCACAGATCAGCAGTTTGGGTAGAGCTCTGCAAGGGAGACAAGAGGCTCACTCACGTGACTGGCAAGGTGGTGATGGCCGCCAGCTACAGCTCACTGAGGCTTCTCCTTGGGTTGCTGGCTTTCTCACACATGGTAGCTGTGTTTCAAGAATGACCATCTCAAGAGACAGAAAATAAAACATGCCCGTTTCTTAAGGCCCAGGCCCAGAAACTGAGCCACTCTCACCTTTGCCACACTCTAGCAGTCAAGCATTCACAGAACACTTATTAAAGGATAGAGGATATAGACTTTGCTTCTTGAGGAGTATGTAAGAATTTCGGGAGCATGTTATAAAACTGTCACAATATATATCTGATAGACACCTTCAAGCATAAACCCTTCTACCAGCATTGGAAAACATCTTTGGGAGTAAAATAATGAAAAGGAAGGAGTAAGGGAAAAGGCAGAAAAGGTACATGAGAGCTATCACCCATCTTCTACCCTTCTTCTTCAAAGTTTCCTGGTTTCTAATCTAGCAACCTCAGATATTCAGATGACACCACCCTAATGGCAGAAAGCAAAGAGGAACTGAAGAGCCTCTTGATGAAAGGAAAAGACAAGAGTGAAAAAGCTGGCTTAAAACTCAACATTCAAAAAATGAAAGTCACGGTATCTGGTCCCATCACTTCATGGCAAATAGATGGGAAAACAATGGAAAGAGTTAGAGACTTTATTTTCTTGGGTTCTAAAATCACTGCAGATGGTGACTGCAGCCATAAAATTAAAACATGCTTGCTTGTTGGAAGAAAAGCTATGAGCAACCTAGACAGCATTTTAAAAAGCAGAGACATTACTTTGCCGACAAAGGTCCGTCTAGTCAAAGTTATGGTTTTTCCAGTAGTCATGTATGTATGTGAGAGTTGGACTATAAAGAAAGCTGAGCCCTGAAGAATTGATGCTTTCGAACTGTGGTGTTGGAGAAGACTCTTGAGAGTCCCTTGCAATGCAAGGAGATCCAACCAGTCCATCCTAAAGGAAATCAGTCCTGGGTGTTCATTGGAAGGACTGATGCTGAAGCTCCAATACTTTGGCCATCTGATGCAAAGAACTGACTCATTGGAAAAGACCCTGATGCTGGGAAAGATTGAAGGTGGGAGGAGAAGGGGATGACAGAGGGTGAGATGGTTGGATGGCATCACGGACTTGATGGACATGAGTTTGAGCAAGCTGCTGGAGTTGGTGCTGGACAGGGAGGCCTGGGGTGTTGCAGTCCATGGGGCCTCAAAGAGTCAGACACGACTGAGTGATTGAACTGAACTGAACTGAATCTAGCAACAGAACAAAAGAAGAGACTGATATTTGTGTGGCCCACTTGGAAGTTAGAGACATTAAAAGAACTTTGGACTTGAGTCAGAGAGTAGGAATCTGACAAAACCAAATTTTGGCCACTGTGATGTTAAGGATAGAAAAAAGAAGTTTAATCAGGTGATTTGGCTCTGTCTATTCCATACTACCTGAATGAGACCTCTGGAACATTACTTAACCACTCTGGGTCTCAGGTCTTGTGTCTGTAAAATGAAGTGAACAGGATGGTTTTTGAAATTTCTTCCTATTCTGACACTCTATGAATCATTGTCATTTTCTTTATGACTCTGACATCTAGATGATGGCCTGGACTTTCTATATTTAACTCATCAGAATCTATTTTTGCTACATGCCCTAAATAATGAATGGGATTCCTCAGTAAAACCAAACCTTACAAGGTCTGAGCAATAATGAGCTTCAGAATAATGATGGCTGAGCTGAGTGGGACAGCTATGCTAGTGACTGAGCACTCACTTCTCCCTGTAATTGGAATAAAATGAAAACATCTTTTCTTCTACTTCAGCAAAGAAGAGATAGACTAATATTTTCAAAGGGAAGTTTACTAAAAGCTAGGGAAACAAAATAGAAACAACTGTTCCCCAAATAATAGTAATACAAAACTAAAATACTCATTTCTAAATATAGGAAATAAAAGCAGTGAAGAGTTTTTCTGAACTGAAATCTTATGTAAATAGTGACCTCCTGTCTCTGTGGTGCTATGGATTAATCCTGTTAAGACATGGGTTCAAATCCTATATCTGCTGCTGAATCTTTTACCTGGGTGAAGTTACCAAAGCATATTGAGCCTTAATTTCTTCACCTCTAAAATGAGAATAATCATACCTGCTATGGTCTGAATATTGATGTCCCCCAAATCCACCTGTTGACACCCTAACCCTGTAGGTAATGATATTTGGAGGAAGGGTCTTTGGGAGGTGCTTAGGTCATGCTTAGGTTAACCTCTAACTTGTTTCCAGATATTCTCTCTACCTCCTTGCTTTATTAGAGACTTCACTCTTCTTGTCCTAAAACTGGGAAGATTGCAAAATTTGATTTCTGAATCTCTTCCTCAGACTCCTTTAAGCCTGAACTGCACCACTGTGCTTATTTTGAAACCATGCAGATTGGTGCCACTATAAATTTCTGGTCATCAATATTAATGTATCAAAGAGACCCTTAGCTCAGGTCTTCCAGCTTGCTGGGTTTTCCTGCTCCATGGCAACTATTTCCAGCTGCTCATACTCCTGACTTTCTCCTGGGCCATCATTCTCAACAAATGATTTTGCTTCCTACTTCACAGAGAAATTAGAGGACATTAGTCAAGACTTTTTATTATGCCCTGTTAAGTCAGTCCTCATCCTTTCATCTTTGCCTGCTGTTATGTAGGAGAAGGCTAATGCCTCTGTTCCCTCATTGTCTGAATCCATCCCTTCCTACCTTCTCAAGAATCTTGCCATCTTAACTCTGCCCTCTATCTTTAATCTTGAAGTTCTCAATTACTAATCAGCATTTAAACATGCTCAAGCCTAATTCATTCAAGCAAGACTAAATAACTATAAAACCAAAAATCTTCACGTGATTCCGTTGTATAATAAAGACTTTGACCTTCTCAAAAAGAAGTATGTCCATCCCTGGCTCCTGGGAAGTAAATTCTGAGCTCTTGGAATTTCCCAAGTGATAAGACTGTCCTTGTCATTCAAAGCAGGCCCCTAGTACCATGTGAAATCAGCCCAATATCCTGGGAGTGGACAGCTGCAGACAGAGTTCAACCACATGGATGACCAATCAATCAATCAATCTTATCTACATAGTGAAGCTCCAATAAAAATTCTGATAGCACAGCTGGGTGAGCTTCACAGGTTGGCAGTACTCTGTGCATATTTTCACACATTAATACTGGGGAGGTAATACATCCTAAGAACAATGGAGGCTTCACCTATGACCCTCCCAAACTCTGTCCTACATATCATTTACTTTATTTAGCTGGTTCTAATTTGTATCCTTTCCCTGTAATAAACTATGAGTATAATAAGTTTCAATGAGCTCTGTGAATCTTTCTGATAAATTACTGAAGCTTACAGGTGTTTGGGGAACTCTCAAAGTTACAGTTGGTGTCAGAAGTGAGGGTGATTTTGTGTGGACTCTTCTAACTTTGTAGTTGAACTCCAACTCCTTGTATTAATAGTTGGGATGAGAAGTCTTAGACAGAGTTGGTAGTTTAAAGGACTATGTCCTCAACATTGCAGTTTGTGTAACTCGGGGCACCACATTCCTTTTCCAGCTATTATTGATGTTACTTTCCCCTTTTAGAGTCGAAACACGGTTTTTGGTTTGAAAAAATAATCCATTTAATTGAAAAACCTGGAGTACACTACCCCACTCCCCTGTTTAAGCGGGCTGAAGAGACCAGACCCCTGACATCATCATAACCACGTCGGATGACCTTCACGAGGCAGCAGGCAAAGACAATACCCAGGACCTCCATAAAGGCAATGCTCAAGCCCGTTGCAATCACCACTTTGCTCCTCAGCCAGCCCCCAGTCTTCACCACACAGCTTTCAGCATGCATCTCCTTTATGCTGAAATTAATCCCACAGCCTTTAGTGATGCTGACATAGTAGGAGCCAGGGATTTGCTTGGTCGTGAGCAGGATGTATTCCCGGTCTGTGTAGTTAGCTGCCCTGCAGCACTTAAAATGTTCTTGCATCCTGTCCATAATCGATGACATGTGATTGTTTTTTTGATAATTCTGTATCTGCTGCTGGAAGTCCTTATTAGATTCTGACATCACCTTATCTTTAAGCATATAGCCAGCAACGACTGCAACCACCTCTGCCAGCATGATTAGGGACAAGCAGATGGCAAGCATGATCATAAGACAGTAGTCCTTCTTCCAGGCCCCATAGCAGCCCACAAAGGCCACTAGGAAGAGGCATACACCCATTGCGATGATGACCACGGGCGCCAGGGATTCAGGGGTGGCCCCCCAGTTAGTGGTCTGATTCAGGTCGAGCTTGGCCCCTAAGCCCACAGCAATCAGTCCCACTGCACAGATGCAACAGGTCACCAGAAGAACATAGAGCAAGGCCTTGACACACTTCATTCCTCCTTCCACCACCATGGCTTCCAGGCTTGGGCTCCAGAAGGCTGTGCACGCTCTTGCCTTGGCTCAGGGGCTTTCTATATAGCTAAAATTTGGGGGAAAAATATTATCTACAAAGTCCATCTCCATTTCCTTTCCTATTCATTCCTAACCCACAGCAACTGGTTTCTGCCCATATCATTCTGATGATATTCCCACATATCTCACCAATGAGCACCTTGTCACTAAATCCAATGGACAGTGACTTTCTCCTCTGATCTGTCAGAAACATTCATCACTCCATCTTTGAATGACTTATCTCTTGGCTTCTGTGATACCACATTTCCTGATTTCCCTCCTATCTCTGGCCACTACCTCTCAGTTTTCTTTTTGGTACCTCTTCCTCAACCCTGCCCCACATATTAACATTTTCTAGAGACTCTCTGAATGATTTCATGCACTAGTGAGTCCCAAACCTATAACTTAGCTTTAAACTCATCCTTAGCTTCATTCAAATACCAACATGTCTGTGCATGCATGCTAAGTTGCTTCAGTCTTGTCCTACATTTTGTGACCCCATGGACTGTAGCCCACCAGGCTCCTCTGTCCAGGAGATTCTTTACGTAAGAATACTGGAGTGGGTTGCCATGCCCTCCTCCAGGGGATCTTCCCGACCCAGGGATTAAACCCACGTCTCTTTTGTCTCCTGCACTGGCAGGCAGGTTCTTTACCAGTAGCGCCACCTGGGAAGCTCATCAACATGTCTACTTGAATTTAAACTAGACTGTCTTCATTGCTCTAGTCCCAGAATATAGCATAGTACCTGGCATATAGTAGGTACTCAGTAAATATTTGTTGAGTGAAGGAATAAATGAATTAGTGTGCCATGTCTCACAGGAACTGAAGCTCAATTTTTTCATAATTAAACTCATCAATAGAGCCCAAACACACTCCTCTCCTGGAGTTTCTTGTCTCAAATAAATGGTGTCACCATCCTCTCTGTTGCCTAAGTTAGAAACCTGGGGAATCATACTTTAATTTTCTCTCTCCTTCATCTCCACATCCCATCCATCAAAAAGCTCTGTCAATTCTCACTTCCTTAAAATCCTTCATATCCATCTACTTCTGTCCACCTCACAGGCAATGCATTAATCCAGTCACTGCCATCCATTACAAGGATTACTCCAGCAGCCTCCATATTGTTCTCCCTTAGGTCTTACCCTTTCTACTCATTCTGCATATTTCAGCCAGTAATGTTTCTGGTTGGACCTCTCTTCTACAGTTAACCTATTGAGCATTGATTCTTTGATATTCTTATTATCTTGATTTTTATGCAGTATTTTCTTTCCATTAGCCCTCACATTCAATCAATTATCAACTCCTGCCCAACTGACATCCAGCATAATTTTGAGCCTTTCCTTCCCCTCCATTCCTCCATACTGCCACTGCCCTGATTTAAGCTTTTACATTTCCTCAGTAGGATATGACAAAAGTCTCCTAACAGATCTCCTTGCTTCTGGTCTTGCCTCATTAAAAATGTATCCATTCTTCCACCACAGTCAGAAACATTATCTATCATGACATCTGACTGCATCACTCTCTCTAAAACCTCAAATATTTCTCCACTGCTTATAAAAGAAAGTTTAAGCTTCTCAATATGGCATATAAAGCCCTCCATGACTTAGCCTCTGACTATCCTACAAGCTTACACCATTTTCCACTTAATACTTTATCCTTAAAGAAAACTTAATGACTTGTAGACACACACATAGAACATACAAGCCATGTTTTCCCCTTCATACCTTTGATAATGCTGTTTCTTTTTGTCTACAATGTTTTCCCCACCTTTCTTTGCTTAAGGGCCTCTTCTGAGACCCTACAATACCTTGAAAATGTCTCAGGTATTATCAGATACCATTATATTGAAATTAATTATTTAATACCTGCACTCCACTAGACAGTTAGCTCTTCAAGGACAGGGACCGTATCCTTGGCAGCGAGCATTGTGACTTAAGCAAGCTGAGATTCTAACTTCTTGGGGAGCCAATAGAACTGTATAGCCAGTTCTCTTGGTAGTAGTTCAGTTGATTTTAGTCAGTGACTCTTGTAGATGGCAGGTACCTTTTGGGTCATTCAGTCCCACTTCCCCTCATAGGAAACTCCTCTACAATAGGGGCCAAAATAATTCAGTTAAATGTGATAGAGCATTTCAACCTCAGACAGCTCTTATTTGTAATGTATACATATGGTCCCTTCTGGTGAAAGTGAAAATTGATAATACTTTCTTAGGAAATAATTTGGGAACACATGTGTTTATGTGTGTTTTTATTTATATTTTTATTCCTAAAATTTGTATATCTTTATTCCTAGCAATGTCTATTTCAGAAATCTCTTCTCAGAAAATTGTCCAAAAATCTGGAGAAAATTTATCACATAATAATGTTCATCATGGTTAAATGGATAAAGAAGATGTGAGATACACACACACACACACACATATTTACACACACACACATATACATACAATGGAATATTACTCAGCCATTAAAAAAGAATGAAATTTTGCCATTTGCAACAACATGGATCTGGAGGGTATTATGCTAAGTGAAGTATGTGAGACAGAGGAAGACAAATACTGTATTTGCTTTCACTTATATGTAAAACAAAAAAAATAAACAAATGAACATAACAAAACAGAAATAGAATAGACTCAGATAGAGAACAAGCTAGTGGTCACCAGTGGGGAGAGGGGTGGGACGGAGAAGCAAGACGGGAAGGGGATTAAGAGGTACAAACTACTAGGTATAAAATAAGATACAAGAATATAATGTACAGCACAGGGAATATAGTCAATATTTTATAATAACTTTAAATGGGGTATAAGCTATAAAAATATCAAATCACTATGCTGTACATCTAAAACTAATATAACTATATTTCAATAAAATAAATAAATAATAACATTCATCACAGAAATACTCTTAGAGAAAAACTATAAATAGGGAGAGCTTCCCTCATAGCTCAGTCAGTAAAGAATCCACCTGCAATGTAGGAGGCCCAGGTTCAATTCCTGGTTTGGGAAGATTCCCTGGAGAAGGAAATGGCAACCCACTCCAGTAGTCTTGCCTGGGAAATCCCATTAACAGAGGAGCCTGGCATGCTACAGTCCATGGGGTTGCAAGAGTCAGACACGACATAATGACTAAACCATAAATAGGGAAAAGTAGGAGAATTGTTAAGTAAATTATGTTACATTCATAAAGTAGAATTTAAATTAAGTGATTTTAAGTGAAAAGTCAAGGTATAAATTTGCTTAGTCAATATAATAGTATGTATACAAAAAAAAAGATGTTTAGAAAAAAATACTGAAAAGAAATAGTTGATGATTGTGATTGATAGTGTCCTCATTTTACCTCCAAATTTTTCTACAGTAAGCGTGGATTATTTTTACAATAAGAAAAATTGCAGGTTTTGTTTTATTTTGATTTTTGTTAAGTTTTGTTGCTATTGTCTCAAGGAAACTATCACTACTCTCTCAAAAAACAAGTTTCTGGTCTTGGAATTCTCTGACTTCTGAGTCACTTCTCTCTTGCTACTGTGTTTCCACAATTTATCTCCTAAATACAGCCCAGCACACCCAAAAGAGTAGAGTACTTATTTGTGTTCCCTTCCTCATTCCTCTTTGTGCTCACACCCTTGTTACTCTTGCCTCACAGCAATTCAGAGTACACCAGCCTCATCCTTTCTTCCATAAAGGCTGTGGTTTTATGCTTGGTCTACATCCCCAGCAGGGTTGACTAAATTACAGTTCCTGATTTGAAGGGTCTCATATCCCTGCTAAGAGAGCTGTGCATGATAAATAGAAAAATAAGGGTGTGCACAAGACAACCAAATTAAAAGGAAGAGATTGGTGCTCTCTTTCTGAAGGTATCAGAAAGGCTTCTTTGTATAAATGGATGCAGGAAGCCTCAACATTTTCTCCCTTAGAATCACAGCCTTCTAGCTAATACAAGTGTTTCTTATTTTACAGATGGGAATGCTGATGTACTCTGAATTCAAGTGATGTGATCAAGGTTTCATAATGAATTAGTAACATAACCCAGGACTAGAACTCAGGCTTTATGACTACCATGACCACGCTTTCCAGTGTTCTACAACTCAGCTTACTAACAAGAGGACAGCTGCTTTCTCAAGATTTTCAAAATAAGAGCCCATAACCCAAAGCAAAACAAAAGCAGCAACAAAAACAAAGTAGGATCTGCAGAAACTAATGAAAACAGAAACACTCTAGTTTCTGTTTTGGGGAAAGAGTAGGGACTCTGAGAACTACTTTGACCCTGAGGTTATTTCCAGAGGGCATATTGGAAAAACAAACAAGTCAATTACTATTTTGACTCCAATTATCTGGGAAAAAAATTTTAAACTATTGCCTCCTTTCATCTCTTGAATGCTGTTGACTAAAGGAGTTGCTGATTAGAGCTGTTAGTCAGGAATGCTGAGCAGCTCCGGGCAAGGACCCTGCATTCCAGGCTGACCGTGCCCGACCAGGAACAGCAGGGTGAAAAGAAGCACTGAGCACACATTCCCAACTCTTTGCTACCCTCTGGCAAACAGACTGTGTTTACTTAGATTGCTATAAAAGGTATTTATCTAATTAGAGAGTGTTTCCCCCCTTTTATTAGTAAGCAATTAGACCACACTTTAGTACATTAAGGAGGTTTTGTAAATCCAACTGCAAGCATATAAATTCTGTAATTGTGTAATTGTATATTGGGCACAAAACCACGGATTTTCTTCTATTTTGGCTTGACCATTTTTTAAAGCAATTTAGGGTTTTCTAAGCTAATGCTTATGTGGCGAATGTTTTTTTAAAGCCTAGGCTAATACATATAATTTAGCCATTCTCTGGTCTTAAACCCAAACCAGAAAATGACACAAATTCCACACAAACTTGTATCAACTATTTGTCTTCCTTCTTCATCTTAAAGCTTAGGGATATTTGTTTCACAATGTTTAACAGTACAATGGTAGCATAGTATCATTTTTTAGCAAAGAAACCATAAAATTCTCATAGCCAAATCATTCCACAAATCCTCATTTAAACATCTGTAGCTCACAGGTATGTGACTGAATTTATCTTAATTAGATTATGTTTGTAAGACAGGAGTGGGAAAGAAAAGTAAAGATCATATCAATTTGAATATTCACTTTGTTATGTTAAAAGTATTAGGTTGAACTATATAATATTCCTAACACTTGGCCATTCTTTACTTACAATGGTACTTTTATGTTTCAACTTCTAGTATATGTGTTGTCTTTAGTTTCCACAAAGACATCATAAATATTGAAAATATAAACCATCTGGTTCATACCCTTAATAAATGATTCATCCACTTATGAAAGGTGTCAAAAGACTTTATAAGATACATTGATAACATATATTATTACCATTTTACTACTAGAGGCCTGTGGAATCTTGAGCAAAATACTAGGCTTTTGGAACTCTCTGTTTCTTTCTCTGACAAATCAATGGAGTATACTAAAACTCACAAACCTTTTAAAAATTTCTGTAAAAGGTATATCACTTACCAAAATTAGGACAAGCTGTAGATAAGGCTATTACGTTAATTAAGTTGAGATCTATATCTTTATGGAAACAGATGACAGTACTAAATTTTTTTATGCTCTAAGAAATCTTTCAGCGCATTGAATTAGATAATAAACAACTGATTCACTGATTGATAACAGTACTAATGAGAACCATCATTTATTAAGTACATATTATGAGCTATATACTTAAGCACCTTTTATACATTATTTCTTATTAATTCTTATATCACATACATGAGCAGTGGTGTGCAGGCGAACAGTTATAAGCAACTATGCCAAGGGACCAAAAGCCTTGATTTGTAGTGTTTGCTAATTTCCATGGTGTAAATATTTCCACTCTGGTTGATTTCCAACTAAACATGGGCTGGCACGGGAAGAGATGTGCAGTACTATATATAAGCACACCATTTATGTATTACTTCCGCTATACTCGGCTTCCCTGATAGCTCAGTTGGTAAAGAATCTGCCTGCAATGCAGCAGACCCCAGTTCAATTCCTGGGTTGGAAAGATCCGCTGGAGAAGGGATTGGCTATACACTACAGTATTCTTGAGCTTCCCTTGTGGCTCAGCTGGTGAAGAATCCACCTGCAATGTGAGAGACCTGGGTTCAATCCCTGGGTTGGGAAGATCCCCTGGAGAAGGGAAAGGCTACCCACTCCAGTATTCTTGCCTGGAGAATTCCATGGGCTGTACAGTCCATGGGGTTGCAAAGAGTCGGACACGACTGAGAGACTTGAACTTTCACTTTCTACTAAACTTAACTTCAAAATCACAGATGATGATAAAATGTAGCAAGATAATTAGGAACTGATGAGTTTTGAGCATTCATTATTTTTGTCTTAAGCATTTTAAGCATAAATTTATATAATTTAATTTTTTAACAATGAAACTGTTTAATAACCAACATACAAAATTCTTGAACATTCAGCAGTCTTTGTGAACCAAGGGCACCAATGTATGTGAAGTTGATTTTACTACCTGATTTCATTGAGAATAGGGAATAGTAACATATAAAGTATTAAGTACTAAGGCTATCCAATAGTAAGTTCAAATCCTGATTTGCCAGACTATAAACCTTAATTTCTTAATTCTGAGGAAGCTTATACAATGGATTTTAAGAGGGTAACTTTTTAAAAATATAATCCAAAAAATGTGGTTTTGGTTACAGATGAAAAGATACTAATAAGCAAGGCAAAAGTGAAAGGAGAAAGCAAGATGAGAATTTAAAGGACTGTCTTCCAGAAGAGGGCCTGTTAAAAGATGCAGGTTACTGGTGACAAGTTTCTTTTTCATGACATTCTCTAAGGTTAGTCAGAAAGAACTAGCAATTGAAAAAAGGGAAGTCAGAACAGTGAACAAGCCCATCTATTTTAAGACATCACTAAGGGGTACTGAGGTGTAAAGTCCCAGTGGGAGGGGCTCACCAGTCTGAAATGCTTCAAAGACTGCTGTCTCCTTTATTTGCCTGCGCCACGGTCCCTATAGACTATGACAGACACTGCCATACTTTCCCCAATTGTCTGAGCCTATTTTCTCCAGATAAGAGAAGGAAAATGCCACATTCATGTTGGTAACTTTTTGATCTCTAAGTAATTTCCAGTATAGTTTACAAAATCATGTAAGCGAATTGTGTTGTGTATAGCATTCCATCTCTTCAGAAGTTTAAAGCATTTTGATTAGGCAGTGCTTTGATGGCACCATTGGCCAAGTAGTCTGTGCTCAGTGTGAATGAGCCAAACTTTCATGTCATTTATGACGACTCAGGCTCATTCTACCACCAGACACCAAGATCAGTATCTGGCCCATAGGAAGTGCTATATAATCATTAGCTTTTTATTGCTACTATTTAGAATTCCTGGGTTTCTGGTGAATCCCAGGGTATGGAAAGATTTTTCTCAGGATGTTGTCTGAGAACAACATATTGTAGAATTCTCTCCATAAGCATTATATTAACTACTGATTTGCTCTTTCCTAGGGCTGGTGTGGCCAATGTTTGCAGTTGGTCTTTGGTGTACTTGCATGTTTGATGCTAAAAACATTTCATTTAATCACTTTTGGTGGCCTTTTGTAAAAACAGCCTTTTCTCCCTAAAGAGGTTGAGCTCTGGTTGTCTTTTGATGTGGGGTCATAAGGTGTCTGGGTTGATGATGGGTGATATGCACTGATGTGAAAACTACGCTCTTGATAGTGCAGCCAGTGTGTCTTCGCCAGGACTGAGATCAAAGTAACTTACTCATGAGAGCTAGGAAACGATTCCTTTGATGATCAACTCTTGCTTTTCAGTGGCTTAGTAAAAGTTGTTAAAGGGCTATGTGAACAAATTCAAAGTAATACATCTTTTAGTGTTTACAGCAAAGTGTAGATTAAACTTATGGGCTCCACTAGAATCAATAAGTGGAATTTTTTTTTAATAATGGACAGTGAGAACAGTGTGCAGTCTAAGAAAATTCTCTTTCTCAGACTTTCTGCATCAAAGCAAGACTCTTCAGATTTATCTTATACTTTACTATTATGTCTTACTAGTGTTCCTTGTAATTATATTGAATTCATATTTATTACTAAATTTGTAATAGTCTTATCTGAAATGTTAGCCATCTCCATAACTTTATTTCTTTGAACACATATAATTTTTTCACCATCATAGCAGCTATTTCAAATCACATTTTTTTTAGAGCTAGGAAAGGGCTTCAGGTTCATTTAGTACAAACACCTTATTTTACAGTTGAAGAATCAAAGGTCCAGGGAGGTTAAATGCCTAGACCCAAACCTAGCACATCAGTATCTTACTAGTTCTGAACTCAAACTTTTTAAATAAATTATAAGTGATGTGTGTAATACCATCCATTTCTAAAGATGAATAAGCTTTTCTTTAGCAATTCTAACTTCCTGGAAAGAATTTTTCAAGATGTCTTAATTTGATATCATCAAAATCAATCATATGGTTTTGATAGGTAATAAAAGCTTGAGTGGTGACCACTGAAAACACAGGATGACAGAGATTGGGAGAGGGGTGGAAAGGTGCCTAAATTGTGTTGCCCAACTCAGTAGCTACCAGCCACATGTAGACATTTTAAAGTTTACATTCATTAGAAGTAAATAAAATTTAAAACTTTTTTCCTCATTCCTACTAGTCATAGTTCAAGTGTTTAAGAGCCACATTCAGCTATGGTTTTGGACAACACAGAAGAGAACTTTTCTGTTGGACAGCACTGGAAGTTTGGTTTGGACCTCAACTCAGCTTTTAATTTAGCTGGGGGCTTCCCAACTTGGAAGGTCCTTCCTTCTTGAGGTAGGCTTCAGTCCCAACTTCAGACCAAACTCTCAGGGAGCAGACAAACGCTTTTTGGAGTGACAGTCTACTCAGCTCCTAAATTGCACCACCACCACCAGTCTGTAACAAAAGAGTGAGATTCCACATGCCAGACTCTTGGCCCATCTCAGCCTTGGCCTTTTTGGGGAATGAGGGTGCAGGGAAGAGCATGAAGAAGAGAGGGGTGATGTTTGGCATTTTGGAGACATAACCCGAACTTTCTAAAACTTGTTTAACTTTTAACTTCCCTCCCCTCCTTTTACCACCAATATCCAATTCCTCCATCCTCAGTAGATGATAGAAGTGTTGCTTTGGTGAGTTCCAGCTACTTTCTTTCCCTTTAGGGCTAGAGGCGGTGCTTAGACAGAATCAGGGGAAAGAGACAAGTGAAGGCAGGAGCTTCAATCAATCCCTCACTGAGTCTGCTGAGGCCCTCAGCATGCTCAGCACAGTCAGCTTCACTGAGGTTACAGAGATGGCAAAAATCACTTTATAATGACTCCTTTTCCCAGCTTTTCATTTTCAGCTCCCTCATCCTGAAGGCCTGAAACTGGGTCTCACTGTCAAGATCCTTCCTTGCCCACCTTGGCAGCACCTTGGTCCAAGCCAGACTGTAGGATCCTTCCCCCACCCTACACCGCAAACACCAGAGTAGTTCACAATAAGGGGTTAAGGACTTAACAGGTCTGCCTTTGTGTGCTCCCTTGCACAGTCCTGCTGACTGTTTGCAACCCCATATGTCTCCTGCATTGTAGGTGGATTCTTCACCACTGTGCCACTCCCAACAGGTCTGCCTACTCAGAGGAATGTACGTTTCAGAAACTACCTTCGCACTCTTCCTCCTCCCCTCCTGCCACTCTCTGTTTACTGCCCAATAAGATAGGGTGGTTGTTGTTGTTGAGTCGCCAAGTCTTGCATGAGTCAAACTGATTTCTAAATCCCTTCCAAGCACAGAAGTTGTCAGAGCTGCTGTTTCTGGGGATTCTCACTGTTAGCCCCCAAAAACACTGGCCCCCTGGGGCAAGAAATACTTCTTGGCAGCAAAAGTGTCTTCTAATCTCCATCCACATTTTTCCTCAAACTTTTTACTCTTCCTCCATGTTAAGGTACATTCCCAAATTAGCAGAGGAAAAAGCCCCCCAAATACTCTCATGTGTTGGGTTGTCAAAACTGGGATCCTTAAAGCACCTGATAGAAGTCATAAAAGATAGAAAGGTTGTCTCCTTGGCCATCACCACACCCAAAATAAACCACAGTTTTTGAACAACAAAATGCTTCAGAAACCCCCAGCACAGAGCTTCTTTAGAGCAACAGTGCAAACTTAAATGTTTCCCCTAGATAATAACAGTAGCTGCCATTTTCTGAGCAACTATTATATGTCAGGCATGCCTACTCACCTCTTTATAAGTGATACCTCATTTACCCCAGTTCTAGCATCATCTCCATTCCACAGATGCAAAAAGAAGTTCAGAGAGTTCTGATGATTTGCACTGATTCATACAGCTTATATTTGGGGGCCAGGATTAGAATAAGACTTCATCAATTGCTTCAGTCCATGTGTTTTATACTCTGCCATTAATTTTCAAATTATGTTCCAAGAAATTTAACTATCCTCTCAAGATGACCAAGACTATTGAGGGGCTTGAGAAAGGGGTGGAGAAAGAGAGGAGAGAGAGGCCACAAGGTCACCCCATCCCTGTCCATGTCTTATCTATCCCACTCATAACCCCCTCCCACACTCTCTACCTGCCCCTTTGCTCCCCGCTCACGCAACCCCTGCCAGCCCGAATACAGCTCCAGCAGATACTCTTAACTGTTTTAAGTTCTGAGATTTTACATTCTATCTCTTGGCTTTATAAAAAAGTTCAAAAACCAATGTGCTAGGGTCTGCTTTCTCCAGTGTCCCTCTGACACCATCTCAGCAATAGCTTCTGTCCTTTTATAACTAATTGACATTTACATGTAATTTATCCCACAATTGAAGAATGATTAATTTAAAAAATCATTGTACATCTTTAACTACATTGTCTTAATTACAAATTCAGAAATGCTCTGGCAGAAATGGATTATTCATAGGCATGTGAGGTCAATTCATCAGAATGTGAAAGAAGGTGCCTGGGCCACTGCTGCTTACTTCCTCACAAATAATGAATTAGGTTTCGAGAAGATGATCATTTGATGTGTGATGGCCCTTGGCCAAACAAAATATATTCACTTTCACTTTCTTCCAAAAGGATAATTTTCTCAATCAGAGGCAATAGGAAAGACTTTCAAAGAAGGGTTTGTTCACCCTTTTTTTTCTCATTTTTTAACCACCAAGAGGATTTATAGCCTCATATATTTTTCTATTAGGTATAACCAGTTGTAAGCCTAAATAGAGTTAAGTTTCTATTCAATTTTACTCCACAAGGTGTTTTTTTGAATATATTTATATATAAAAAAGTATCAAGATGTTTTCCCAAAGATTTCTTATTTTACTCAAGGTGTTCTTGGAGGTTCACTTTTGTTTGTTAGTATGTTTGCATATGCATGCATACTCACACACAGACCAAGAGGTTCCTGTGTGTAAGGGGGTCACAGGGATAGTATTCTCCAGGTATCACAGACCGAAATACTGTGGAACAAAGAACAGTGCAAGTTACTTGGTAGAGGAGGAAGCTGCCCTTGGACAACATCTTAGTTCAGCCAACTCACCAAACAGCTATCAACATCAAGCAAATATCTTTTATGAGTAACCAGAGAAGGGAAAAAGAAATGTTCAAATAGGGGTTGAATAAATCACTTAGCAAAGAGATTATTGTGACATGTAGATCTGGATCCAGAGGCAAGTCTGGATCCAGAGGAAAGATGAGGCATTTAGCTCACAGTGATGATTGGATATCTCTATTTGTCAAGAATGACTCTGGCTCTTACGCAGAGGAACGGATCTTTATCTAGAGTAGAAAGTTGCCACATGTCTTGAGGGGGGACCATGTGAGATGCATGGTCATAAAATGAAACTGAGAAAATACACTCCAAGGGAGACAAGGATATAATTTTATGTTCCAGGGAGAAGTGGCATGTTTGTTCACAGTGAAGTGCATATATATTTTTTCCTGGTTATTTTCACTGATCTTCCAGGGAGAGAGGAAAGGAAAGTGATGATATCCTGTGGAAGAATGGAAACTTTGCTGGGGAAGAGTACCTCCAAGGCCTGGAAAAATCATAACAAGAATCTGTCTAAGAGGCAGCCCAACAGTACTTATGTCAGTGAGCAGAGAGTCTGTCCAGGCCTAAGGAAGCTCCAAGCGCTGCCTCCAGAAAAGGGTGATAATCAAAAGAACTGAGAGACCATGAAGATGGAAAAAGATTGTCTTCTGAATTGCACTTTTGTATATGATATATTCTTTACAATGTGTCAAATCTGGCTGCAAGTATGGAGCCCTTTGAAGTCCATTCTTTTCCATGTGCAGGGATAGGAGGCACTCAACGCCAAGAGACGGATGACCAACCTCTAAAATAACCAGTCACTTACCTCTTCTCTAGAAGCCTTACTCCATAATTGAAATCTGATTAGTTATCAAAACCTATGAATGAGTTCATACAAATGAGGTATCTAGTGGGCAGAGCACACAAGTTCTCTCCTTTTACCATGAAGAGTTATACCACATCATTTGACCCTTAATATAACCTCATGAGGAAGATGAAATTAAAGTTCCTAGGGATTTAGTAACTTGCTCAAGGCCACACAGGTAGGTGGTGGTACTACAGTTGAGCCTATATCTGTCTGGATCCAAACCTAACCTTCGTCACATACTTTCTCATGACTCATCAGACAGGAAGTTAGGAAAATGTAGGAAAGTTTATGGTGATAGCCAAATTAATGGTGGAAACCAAACTATGTTACAGGATTTCTTTCCCTTTGCTATTACAAAAACTTTTTTCCCTAATGTTCTAAGTAAGCATTCTCTCATTTAGCCACAGGAAAGGGAAAGAGGTCCTGTTCTTTGGTAATCTGTTTAATTTATTTAAAAATAAGATCGATAAACACAATTTATAATGAATATTTGACTTTGAGATAATTTTTCTTTGCTTAACCCTAGATAGAGAATCAATGTTTTTTCCAGAGAAGGGGTGAAAAATGCCAAGTTAATCAAGAACCAACAGCAACTTAATTTAGTGTGGCTTCCATTAGAGTATAAAACAATCAAATTGCCCACATTTAAATTCAAGTGCAGAGAACAGAACATTTTTTCATAAGAACAAATTATATTAAATACTTTAGTTCTTTATGAAGATTGGACTAGTACAAGATGTGATAGGAAAAATACGTAAAGAAGAGCAGAGATGTCGAAGAGACTGTTTTTGACAAGCTCTCAGTGGGCTATGCTCTATTCTCAGTTCTAAATTGTTTAGCTGCCTGAACCTGGACAAACTATAGAGTCAGATACTACAGAATGCAAAATTTTCAACTCTGAGAGCATCATATTATAGATGAGCACACGAAGTTTCATTTCATAGTAAGTGACTTGCCAATCATCAAATAATGGAGAACTAGGACTGTCCCCTGCTTCATTCATTTAACTTCCAGATGCCTGCTTCCTACTCTGTGAAATAAAGAAATAGGAAGCAAGTTGATATCTCAGAAGAGGCACTTCACTTGGAGATGACAGCCTGGATTTGAGCTTCCTTCTTTACTACCCACCCATTGATCTCAGGCAAGTTCATAGCTCTTGTTCAGTTTTCACAACTTCTAAAACTAAAATTAAAATTCCTGTCCAAGCTATATCACGGAGGTGTCGAAAAAAACTGAAATGATAACGTATAGGTAAGTACTTTGAAAACAGTGAAGCACTTCAGAGGAGCAAAGGAAATACAATAATACTGATGATGATTAAATCCTCTTGCTCTCAAATTCTAGTTGGAAGGGAGAGCTTGCATTTGGAAAAAGTGAGTTCTTTGGTAGAATGGGGGCCAAATTATGGAGATTCATAAATGACAAGATGTGAGTTTAGTTGGCTTTTTAAAAACAGTACAACTGGTAGAATTGCCAAATAAAATACAGGACGTCTGGTCAAATTTGAATTTCAGATAAACAACAGATAATTTGTTACTGTAAATATGCCCCAAATATTGCACAAGACACATTTAAACTAATAAATTATCTATTGTTTTTATGTGAAATTTAAATTTTATTTTATTTTTTACTCTAATGATTGAGGGGGGCTTCCTTGGTAGCTCAGCTGGTAAAGAATATGCCTGCAATGTTCGATTCCTGGATCAGGAAGTTCCCCTGGAGAAGGGATAGGCTACCCACTCCAGTATCCTTGGGCTTCCTTGGTGGCTCAGACAGTAACGAATCTGCCTGCAATGAGGGAGACCTGGGTTTGATTCTTGGGTTGGGAAGATCCCCCTGGAAAAGAGGACATGGCAACCCACTCCAGTATTCTTGCCTGGAGAATCCCCATGGACCGAGGAACCTGGTGGTTCCTGGTGGCAGTCCATGAACTTGCAGAGTCAGACGCAACTGAGCAACTAAGCACAATGATTGAGGGATTTCTGTGCAGGGTAGCAAGTGATGTCTGAAAGTAAGGGTTCAAGACTATTGTGGGTACATGGGTATTAGGAAGAAGTGGAAGTAAGCAGACCACACTGGCTTGGGTTCCCTTAAAAAGAGAGCCTAAAAAAGATTTAAGGGCAGTCATTTATATGGGAGGTGCTGCTGCTGCTCAGAAAAATTGATAAGGAATAAAGGAAAGTGAGAACCACTCTTAAGGGTGCATTATATGAGTCCTTCTTGTAAGCAGTGGGGTATAGATTTCACTGGTTTCAATGAAAATCTATAAAATACCTCCTAGGAGGAAGGCTAAGGTATTCATTCACCAGCTCCCAAACCCCTATTGATTAAGGGTTTCCCATGGAGGGTGAAAGAGATCAGAATAAAGCACCTCAAAATGTTCTACTTTGGCATATGGATTATTTTGAGTGAAGGCAATTGAAAATTAGCAGACACAGAAAAAAAACGCTGTACTTTAACCTATTTGCCTAAAAGCAGAGCATAAATCTCCCCTTGTGAATGTGTTCTCCCTCCATTCTTTCATAACAAGAGGGGCAGAATTACTCTTCATCACTGGAGATGACTCTCAGTTCAGTTCAGTTGCTCAGTCATGTCCGACCCTTTGCGACCCCATGAATCGCAGCACGCCAGGCCTCCCTGTCCATCACCAACTCCCGGAGTTCACCCAGACTCACGTCCATCGAGTCAGTGATGCCATCTAGCTATCTCATCCTCTGTCGTCCCCTTCTCCTCCTGCCCCCAATCCCTCCCAGCATCAGAGTCTTTTCCAATGAGTCAACTCTTTGCATGAGGTGGCCAAAGGACTGCAGTTTCAGCTTTAGCATCATTCCTTCCAAAGGAATCCCAGGGCTGATCTCCTTCAGAATGGACTGGTTGGATCTCCTTGCAGTCCAAGGGACTCTCAAGAGTCTTCTCCAACACCACAGTTGAAAAGCATCAATTCTTCGGTGCTCAGCCTTCTTCACAGTCCAATTCTCACATCCACACATGACCACAGGAAAAACCATAGCCTTGACTAGATGGACCTTTGTTGGCAAAGTAATGTCTCTGCTTTTGAATATGCTATCTAGGTTGCTCATAATTTTCCTTCCAAGGAGTAAGCGTCTTTTAATTTCATGGCTGCAGTCACCATCTGCAGTGATTTTGGAGCCCAGAAAAATAAAGTCAGACACGTTTTCCACTGTTTCCCCATCTATTTCCCATGAAGTGATGGGACTGGATGTCATGATCTTCGTTTTCTGAAATGTTGAGCTTTAAGCCAACTTTTTCACTCTCCTCTTTCACTTTCATCAGGAGGCTTTTTAGTTCCTCTTCACTTTCTGCCATAAGGGTGGTGTCATCCACATATCTGAGGCTATTGATATTTCTCCTGGCAATCTTGATTCCAGCTTGTGTTTATTCCAGTCCAGTGTTTCTCATGATGTACTCTGCATATAAGTTAAATAAGCAGGGTGACAATATACAGCCTTGACGTACTCCTTTTCCTATTTGGAACCAGTCTGTTGTTCCATGTCCAGTTCTAACTGTTGCTTCCTGACCTGCATACAGGTTTCTCAAGAGGCAGATCAGGTGGTCTGGTATTCCCATCTCTTTCAGAATTTTCCATAGTTTATTGTGATCCACACAGTCAAAGGCTTTGGCATAGTCAATAAAGCAGAAATAGCTGTTTTTCTGGAACTCTCTTGCTTTTCCCATGATCCAGTGGATGTTGGCAATTTGATCTCTGGTTCCTCTGCCTTTTCTAAAACCAGCTTGAACATCAGGAAGTTCATGGTTCACATATTGCTGAAGCCTGGCTTGGAGAATTTTGAGCATTACTTTACTAGCGTGTGAGATGAGTGCAATTGTGCAGTAGTTTGAGCATTCTTTGGCATTGCCTTTCTTTGGGACTGGAATGAAAACTGACCTTTTCCAGTCCTGTGGCCACTGCTGAGTTTTCCAAATTTGCTGGCATATTGAGTGCAGCACTTTCACAGCATCATCTTTCAGGATTTGAAATAGCTCAACTGGAATTCCATCACCTCCACTAGCTTTGTTCATAGTGATGATTTCTAAGGCCCACTTGACTTCACATTCCAGGATGTCTGGCTCTAGGTCAGTGATCACACCATCGTGATTATCTGGGTCATGAAGATCTTTTCTGTATAGTTCTTCTGTGTATTCTTGCCACCTCTTCTTAATATCTTCTGCTTCTGTTAGGTCCATACCTTTTCTGTCCTTTGTTGTGCCCATCTTTGCATGAAATGTTCCCTTGGTATCTCTAATTTTCTTGAAGAGATCTCTAGTCTTTCCCATTCTGTTATTTTCCTCTATTTCTTTGCATTGATCACTGAGGAAGGCTTTCTTATCTCTTCTTGCTATTCTTTGGAACTCTGCATTCAGATGCTTATATCTTTCCTTTTCTCTTTTGCTTTTCGCTTCTCTTCTTTTCACAGCTATTTGTAAGGCCTCCCAGACAGCCATTTTGTTTTTTTGCATTTCTTTTCCATGGGGATGATCTTGATCCCTATCTCCTGTACAATGTCACGAACCTCAGTCCATAGTTCATCAGGCATTCTATCTATCAGATCTAGGCCCTTAAATCTATTTCTCACTTCCACTGTATAATCATAAGGGATTTGATTTAGGTCATACCTGAATGGTCCAGTGGTTTTCCTTACTTTCTTCAATTTCAGTCTGAATTTGGCAATAAGGAGTTCATGATCTGAGCCACAGCCAGCTCCTGGTCTTGTTTTTGTTGACTGTATAGAGCTTCTCCGTCTTTGGCTGCAAAGAATATAATCAATCTGATTTCAGTGTTGACCATCTGGTGATGTCCATGTGTAGAGTCTTCTCTTGTGTTGTTGCAAGAGGGTGTTTGTTATGACCAGTGCATTTTCTTTGTAAAACTCTATTAGTCTTTGCCCTGCTTCATTCCGTATTCCAAGGCCAAATTTGCCGTTACTTCTGGTGTTTCTTGACTTCCTACTTTTGCATTCCAGTCCCCTATAATGAAAAGGATATCTTTTTTGGGTGTTAGTTCTAAAAGGTCTTGTAGGTCTTCATAAAACCATTCAACTTCAGCTTCTTCAGCATTACTGGTTGGGGCATAGACTTGGATTACTGTGATATTGAATGGTTTGCCTTGGAAACGAACAGAGATGACTCTAGACTCTTATTATCTCAGAAACAGGGAAGCCCAAGGATACTGGAGTGCGTAGCCTACTCCTTCTCCAGGGGAACTTCCCGGCCCAGGAATCGAACTGGGGTCTTCAGCATTGCAGGTGGATTTTTTACCAGCTGAGCTACCAGGGAAGCCCCCCTCAATCAATAGAGTTGCTTGATTTAGAAGAATCAAGTTGCACCAACAAGAATATGTATAATAAACCTTACTAAATAACCCTTACCTTCCATTAGTTTCCCCCATATATTTACATTTCCATAATTTACTACCCCTAAGAGCTCAACACCTCCCTCCAATTTTTTGATCATGTCACTTTTTCCAAAATATATTTCCTTTTGTTAAAATGGTATATAAGCTTCCAGGACTGAGTGTCTCTTTGACATTTTACTTCCTTTTCTGTGAGACTTCCATACTATGTAAAAATATTAGCATCAAATAAAACTTATATGTCTTTTTTCCTATTGGTCTGTATTTTGTCAATTTAGTTTGCAAGTCCCAGACCCTAAACTAAGAGGGTATTTTTCTTCTACCCCTACAAAGGTCTTAAGTCCCTTACACATCTGCAATGTATACCTCCTTGGGATGAGCAGTTTCCAAAAGCTTCAGAGAAAGCTGGAGATAGTCAGGGTTCAAGAAGTTTAGGGCACCTGTAGAGGGATGTGTCAGCAGTCATCTGATCCTACACTGTCTAGAACAGCTGCAGCTGAAATAAGAAGAGAATGGAGGGGATGTGATGTGGGACACCTAAAATATCTACAGAGTACAAATAGGCCACTAATGCAGAAATGA
The DNA here is from genome assembly GCF_019923935.1 of Bubalus bubalis. Lineage (NCBI taxonomy): Eukaryota > Metazoa > Chordata > Mammalia > Artiodactyla > Bovidae > Bubalus > Bubalus bubalis. The sequence continues at coordinate 19,653,916 of NC_059181.1, forward strand.
TGAAGTTTTCCATTTGTTCCCTGGGTTGGGAAGATCCCCTGGAGGAGGAAATGGCAACCCACTCCAGTATTCTTGCTTGGAAAATCCCATGGGCAGAGGAGCCTGACAAACTACAGCCCATGGGGTCACAAAGGGTTGGACGTGACTGGGCATGCACAAGTGACAAATAATGCCTGACTACACATATTCTCTGGACAAATATCATTTATAAGCAGGTTTCACCCCTACTTCTTTGGAGGAGTTTCCCTCAAAGCTTCTAAGAGGCTGTCTCCCAGACTATAGTACTCAGGCCCCTAAGTAAAACTTAAACTTACAACTCTAATATTATGCAGTGTCCTTTATGTCAATAATGGTAAGCAGATTGTAAACCCTGGGAATTCAAAGAATGATACAGTTTCTGCTTTCAGAGAACTTCCAGTCTATTAGAAAAAGAAAGTAAAATATAAATATAGCAAGTAGAATGTAATTTGCTAGGTATTATCACAGAGGTAATACAGTATTACCAAAATAAAAGCAAGTGACCAGAAAAAGAGAGCAAAAAGCAGAAGTGATTTTAAAGACTAATCAGTCAAATTAGGTAAATTATCTCTCCCCTGTCTCCCACATCCAGCATCCAAATATGACTCTAAGATTTTGAATGAAGGTAACTCAGAAATGATAGAATTTATAGACCCAGGAAGCTGGGAAGATGAGCTTGTTTCATGATGAAAAAATGAGTTATCTCCAGATTGTATGAAGTTAGAAGTGGTCAGGATCTGTAAAGATAGCTAGAAGATCTATGAAGATAAAGGGCTGGTGTTTGGTCTAAAGATCAGGGCTGGAACTCATCTGAAAATCTGGAAGGCTTGAAAGAGAATGAGTCAGCAGGAGGGCATATTCAGTAAGTAAAATATTGATGAAAGAATGAAGTTGGTGCCAAGAATGATGCCTCAGAGAATATTGTGACTAGAGATCAAGGGGGAAAAGATGCCATTGTAGGAATAAACCTACCTAAGGAGGCAAAAGACCTGTACTCAAAAACTGGGAGATACTGATGAAAGAAAGTGAAGATGACACAAACAGATAAAGAGATACACTGTGTTCTTAGGTTGGAAAACCAATTTTCTTAAAATGACTATCCTATCCAAGGTAATCTACAGATTCAATGCAATCCTTATCACATTACCAATGGCATTTTCCACAGAACTAGAACCAAAAAATTAATTTGTATGGAAACATCCAGAATTTCCAAAACAATTTTGAGAAAGAAAAATGGGTCTGGAGCAATCATGCTCCCTGACTTTAGACTATACTACAAATCTACAGTAGTCAAAACAGTATAGCACTGGCACCAAAACAAACATATAGATCAGTGGAACAGAAATCCTAGAAATAAACACACACACTTACGGTCAATTAATCTATGACAAAGGAAGCAAAACTATATATACAATGAGGAAAAGACAGCCTCTTCGATAAGTGGTGCTAGCAAAACTGGACAACTACATATAAAAGAATGAAGTTAAAGCATTCTCTAATATCATATATAAAAATAAAGTGCATTAAAGACTAATATGTAAGACCAGATACTATAAAACTCCTAGAGGAAAACATAAGCAGAGCAGTCTTTGACATAAATTGCAGCAACATCTTTTTGGATCCATCTACTAGAGTAATGGAAACAAAAGTAAAAATAAATGGGACCTAATCAAACTTACAAGATTTTGCACAGCATATGAAACCATATACAAAATGAAATAGGAGAAAATACTTGCAAAGGATGAAACTGGTGAGGAATTAATCTCCAAAACATATAAACAGCTCATACAGCTCAATATCAAGAAAACAAACAACCCAATCAAAAAGTGGGCAGATCTATAAAGCCATTTCTCCAAAGAAAACATACAGGTGGCCAGCAGGAACATAAAAAATGCTCAACATTGCTAATTATTAGATAAATGCAAATCAAAACTACAATAAGGTACCACCATGCACTGGTCAGAATGACCATTATTAAAACATCTACAGATATGAAATGTTGGAGAGGGTGTAGAGAAAAAGGAACCCTCCTACACTGTTGGTGAGAATGTAAATTGGTGCACCCACTATGGAAAACAGTATGAGGTTCCTTGAAAAACTAAAAATAGAGCTAACACATATCTAGTAATCCCACTCCTGGGTGTATATCTAGAAAAGATGAAAACTCTAATTCAAAAAGATACACGCACCCCAATTTTCACTGTAGCACTATTTACAATAGCAAAGACACAGAAGCAACCTAAACATCCATCAACAGATGAATGGATAAAGAAAAGGTGGTATATATGTATGTGTGTGTGTGTGTGTATGTATATATGAATATTACTCAGCCAAGAAAAATGAATGAAATAATGCCATTTGCAGGAACATGGATGGACTTAGAGATTATCATACTAAGTAAAATAAGTCAGACAGAGAAAGACAAATATTACATGATATCACTTATATGTGGAATCTAAAAAAAATGATACAAATGAACTTATTTACAAAACAGGAACTGACTCACAAGAATACCAAAAACAAACATAGTTATCAAAGGGAAAAGAGAGGAATAAATTAGAAACTTGGGACTAACAGATACACAGTACTATATATAAAATAGATTAATAAAAAGGACTTACTGTATAGCACAGGGAACTATATTCAATATCTTATAATAAGATATTGTGAAAAAGAATAGACATACATGATTTATATATATATATATATATGTATAACTGAATCACTTTGCTGTATTCCTGGAACATTGCAAATCAACTGTACTTCAATTTTTTTAAAAAAGGATTACATAGGGACTGAGACAGAGTTATACAGCAAACCAAGGGAGGAGTTACAAGAGGGAGACTGTCTGGCAAGGAAGTAAGCAAGGTTAGCTAAGCTGGTCATTCAGTAAACACCAAACCATTGTGGTCACGTTAAACCCAAATGGACAATAGTTTAGTTAAAATTTACAAATGTTTAAGGAAAATTCAATTCTTAACCTTCGACAATCAAACAAAAGGAAGTTAAAAGAAGGCTAATACAGCAAAAATACCTGACTGCCATCATAGCATAAGCCACAGTCTACCGGAAGTTAGGCAGGTCAAGTGAGTCTCAGGAGCATATGCTTTTCTAGTCCTAGGAGAGGTATCTGTTCTTTGAATGGTCTCAAGTTAATCCTCAGTGGGGGAGAAGGCAATGGCAACCCACTCCAGTACTCTTGTCTGGAAAATCCCATAGACAGAGGAGCCTGGTAGGCTGCAGTCCATGGGGTCACTACGAGTCAGACATGACTGAGCGACTTCACTTTCACTTTTCACTTTCATGCACTGGAGAAGGAAATGGCAATCCACTCCAGTGTTCTTGCCTGGAGAATCCCAGGGACGGGGGAGCCTGGTGGGCTGCCATCTATGAGGTTGCACAGAGTTGGACACAACTGAAGCGACTTAGCAGCAGCAGCAGCAGCAATCCTCAGTGGTGGGCACTGTCATCAATCATGCAGATTCCTCTTCAATGAAGAATATGTTGTCACAGATTCTGGGAGTGCCATCCACCTTCAACTACCCCTTCAGGGATTGCCTTAGCTCCTGAGAGCTGCTAGGTCCCAGGTCACAGTGTTCTAAGGACAGATGCATTCCAATGACTAATGAAGATAGAGAGATAAGGCCTGGATATCTAAACCCAAATAGAACCTCTTGATGAGGTCACCCATGGTCATCATTGCCTACCTCACAGCTTCACTTTGTTTGCCTAGTTTTTTTTTTTCCCCACTCCCTTCCACAAAACACTGCTTATGAAATCTCTTGCAAAGAAAACTCTGTCAAAATCTGCTTCCAAGGGAAACCACTCTGTGGTATCATGTGATCTATCTTATCAATTAAGTGTCTGCAAGAAATAGACAACTCCATCTCAACTGGCTTAAACAATAAGAAAACACTGCTTTCTCATGTTACTTGAAGTCCAGAGGTGGGATTGCTCCAGGGTTCATTAATCCAGTGGCTCACTAGAACTATCCAGTCCCCTAAGTTTCTGTCTTTCTCCTCTGCCATCCTCAGCATGGTAGCTTTGTACCTCAGCCTTGCATTCCTCACACTAACAAAAATGGATCACATGGAGGTAGCAAAAGGGAAAGGACTGATATTTTCCAGGTGAATCTTTTTTAAGACCAAGACACCTTTTCCCAGAAACCCTCTGGCTGACCTCCCTTCAGTCACTGGCCAGAAATGGGGCTCACATCTCCCTCCAAACCAGTCACTGGCAGGGGAATGGGATGGCCTTGATTTGCAGAAAACAATCAAACTTTGCTCATGAATATATTTGTGGAATGGACATACTCCTGAAAAATAAAATAGGGTAACTACATTGCCACACCCTAGAACGTGTTTATTCAGGTTTTTTCTTCCAAGTAACTAATTTTACATAATTTAAAATCTAGGTTAGGTAGCTGGAGGGAACTGTTATTTTAATAGAAAGCACCTGGATGGGCCTTCTGTGAATCTTCTTGCAAGGACAATGAAATCACTTTTTTTTTTTTTGCCCGGAGGTAAGATACATGGTATTGTATTGTAATCATCAGTGAACCTTCTATGCATTAGATATACATGCACTTTCACCAGTGGAAAGCAGCAGCACCTGACATCCTGTACCAATTTTTCTGAATTTGGAAGGAAAAGAGGCACATTTTCAAATAAGCCAGTCACAAAAGGACAAATACTGTATGATTCCACTTATATTGAAGCAAAGGATTGAAGGCAAAAGGAGACGAGGGTGACAGAGGATGAGATAGTTAGATATCATCACTGACTCAGTGGACATGAATCTGAGCAAACCCTGAGAGACAGTGAAGGAGAGGGAAGCTTGGCATGGTGCAGTCCATAGGGCTGCAAGGAGTCGGACAAAACTTAGCAAGTGAACAACAACAGATGTGAGATACCTAGAATAATCATGCTCATAAAGACAGGAGAATGGTAGTTGCCAGGAGCTGAGGGGGGTGGGAAGGGGGATGGGCAGTTACTGTTAAAGGGGAACAGAGTTTCTGTTTGGCAGAATGGAAAGAATTCTTCCAATGGATGATGCTGATGGCTGCAAAACAGTATAAATGTACTTAATGTCATTGAAGTATACACATAAAAATGGTAAAATGGTAAATTTTATCTTACATATATGTTACCATAATTTTAAAAAAGAAGCATATTTTCATTGAACACCTGTGGGAAGAAAACCCAACAGCTGGAGTTTAGGAAAAAAGTTTTTTTTAAAACAACTTGAAAAGCCTTAATTACTAACTGGAACTGCTTTACCTTATAAACACCTACTGCAAACATATTTTATTGTGTTATATTGGTAAAATGGCTTTGTGTTTCTTAAACGGTGGGAAAGATTGAAGGTGGGAGGAGAAGGGGATGACAGGATGAGATGGTTGGATGGCATCACCAACTCAATGGACATGAGTTTGAGTAAACTCCAGGAGTTGGCGATGGACAGGGAGGCCTGGCGTGCTGCAGTCCATGGGGTCACAAAGAGCTGGACATGACTGAGCGACTGAACTGAACTGATCTTAAATGGTTGTAGCTGTTAGTTCATCATGTAGCAAAATTAATTCTAAAGAAAGCTTTGATTTTAAATGGTTAATTATTCCTAAAGTTCTATTATTTTAATAATAGATTTCAATCATCCTATTCAGAAGATAAGTGTCTACTTATTTAAATCTTATTTATGTCCACATTATGTTATTTTCTGAATTAGGTGAAAATAATAAACCATGTTGGGGCCAAAAAATGATCAAAATTGGATGAACATATTAATGTATTTTAATAGCTTGACTGAGAGTTTATGAAAAACCTCTTCCCTAGCCAAAGTATATCACTTGAAATAAATTCCAACTTATCTCCTGCTCAGAAAAGAATACTCCACTGAAATATTTTCTAGCTACTCAAAGCCAAAAAGGGATATTCATCTATTGATGTAAAACAAATTTTTGCACTAGGCAGAAGCTGCAACAGATAATCGATAAGAGCTTTTTCAACTCCATGATGCTGTGATATACTGAATTTTTGAAAATGACTTTCAGAGAGAGAGGGAGTGATGAATTTCTCGTGCATATCCCCTCCTAGAAATAACAATTTGAAAAACATCCACATAGGAAAATATCTTCACAAGAGCTAAGGATGCCAGCTGAGTGTTTGCAGCACATGGGTAAAGCTAGAAATAAGAAAAGATGCACCAAAGAAGAAAGGAGAGATATATTCACACTACCCCATCACCCCTCCTCCAAGCCCAGGCAGTCTAGCATGGAGAGAGATACCCTTTTCATGAGAGAAGGAAAATCAAGTGAATGCCCAGTTTTACCACAGATGCCAGCACCAGCCCACCCCAGCAACAGGCCAGTGCCCATGACGCTAGGTGGCTCCTTGTGAACTTCCAGGAACTTAAGTCCTTGGCCCACCCAGATACCTGCTGGCTCCAGCATACCCAGGTAGCTCCTGTGATACCAGACTCCTAGAGGGCTTCCACAAACCCAGGCTCCCAGTACACCCTAGCACCACCCATCTCTTATGGTACCAGGTTCCCAAAATGTTCCTATGAACCTAGGTCTGGGCACATCCCAGGGCCAGCTGGGAGAAGGCAATGGCACCCCACTCCAGTACTCTTGCCTGAAAAATCCCATGGATGGAGGAGCTTGGTAGGCTGCAGTCCATGGGGTCTCAAAGAGTAGGACGTGACTGAGCGACTTCACTTTCATGCATTGGAGAAGGAAATGGCAACCCACTCCAGTGTTCTTGCCTGAGAATCCCAGGGACTGGGGAGCCTGGTGGGCTGCCGTCTATGGTGTCACACAGAGTCGGACACGACTGAAGCAACTTAGCAGCAGCAGCAGCAGCAGGGCCAGCTGGCTCTCAAGGCCCAGGGTGGCTCCTGTGGCTCCAGACTCCCAATCAGCACCCCATAAACACAGGCTCTAGGTGGACACCCGCACACTCAGTCTCCCAGCTAGGCTCAGCCTCAGGTTGACTATCACAGATCCAGGCTTTCATCCAACTCCAGTATCAGGCTAGCCCCCACATACCTAGCGTCCAGACTATCTCCTGTGGACCTAGGTTTCCAGCTGACTCCTGTGGTCTCAACCTCCAGGCCAGCTACTGTGAAACCAGGCTCTGAGATGACTTCTGTAACAAACTGACCCTCAGGGACCAATACTCTTGGCCTTCCCCAGGGTCCTCAGTGTCTGGTTGGCCCCTGTGAAACCAGGATCCAGGTTTACCCACATAGACCCAGGACCCAGGCTCATTCATCAGAGACTCAAGTGACAGGCCTACACCAGTGAACCCAGTTCCAGGCCCCTCATCCACTGACCCAGGTACCAGGATGGTCTCTATGTATCTAACCACCAGGTCTTTCCACCTGCTGATCTAGGTATCAGATCTACCCACTCAAGGACTCCAGCAGCAAGCCTGCCCATGGACACCACCACACTGCCCATACAGAATCTTGGACTGGCTGATTGGTGAAAGGCTTACCTGCTGAAGCTAGTCTATAAAGATTGGCAGAAGTATTACTTCAAATGTGCGAACACTAATGCAAGGCATCAATGATCATGAATAACCAAGGAAACAGGACATCACCAAAGGAAACTAATAAACTCCAATGACTAACCCTAAAAAACTGAAAATCTATGAACTATCTGGTGAAGAATTCAGAATAATCCTCTTAAAGAAATTCAGAGAACTACAAAATACACAGATAAATAACTAAATGAAATTGGAAAACAATGCATGAACAAAATGGGAAGTACGACAAAGAAATAGAAATCTTAAAGCAAATCAAACAGAAACCCTGGAGTTGAAGAATACAGTGACCTCTGTCTTACACCACTCACAAAAATTAACTTGAAATGTATTAAAGCATTAAATGTAAGATTGGAAGCTGTAAAGGCACTAGAAGAAAGCACAGGGGAAAAGCTCCTTGACATTTATTGGCAATGAGTTTTTTCTATATGACACCAAAAGTACAAGCAACAAGAGCAAAAAATCAGTAAGTGGGACTACATCATAAAAAGCTTCTTCATAGTGAAAAAAATCATCAAAATGATAAAGCAAACTATGGAATGGGAGAAAATATTTGCAAACCATCTATCTAATAAGAGGCTAATATCCAAAATATATAAGGAACTCCATAGCAAAAAACAAACAATCTGATTAAAAAACAGGCAGAGAATTTGGATAGACATTTTTCCAAAGAAGACATACAAATGGCTCACAGATACACAAAAAATTGTTCAATGTCACTCATCATCAGGAAAATGCAAATTGAAATCACAATGAATTATCACCTCATACCTATTAGATGGCTTTTATAAAAAAAATGAAGAGATAACAGGTATTGGCAATAAAGAAGAGAAAAGGGAACCCTGTTGGTAGGAAAGTAAATGATTGATTGGACTTGGGCTTCCCTGGTGGCCCAGCAGTAAAGAATCCGCCTGCCAGTGCAGGAGACACGGGTTTGATTCCTGGGTTGGGAGGATCCCCTGGAGAAGGAAATGGCTACCCAATTCCATATTCTTTCCTGGGAAATCCCATGGACAGAGGAGCCTGGCGGGCTACAGTCCATGGGATCGCAAAGAGTCAGACGTGATTTAGCAACTAAACAACAGAAACAACACTGTCTTGGGTAATTTCTGTAGTGATAAAGAGAAACACATTCAGGCTACCTGAAACATTGGTACTCAAGAGATGGTTCTTGAGTACCATCTAATGGTTCTTTTTCCAAGCACACAGGATTATCTGCGAGTTTTCTCTGGCCATAAAAGCATGCCCAGCCCAAGCAAGGAGCACATCAGAAGTGCCAAGGAATTCCGAGTCCTAGAAGTAACCATCCACCAATGATAATTGAGTGTGGTAAATAAATATCTCTGCTTTGTTGTCCCTTGAGTAGACAACCAAATTGCCCTTTATGCTGTCTTCCGGGAGCTCCCAGTGTGAATAAGCCCCAGTTGCCTATAGTAGTAATATGTTCGTGAAAATACCTATATCAGCTTTCTTCCCTTCTTTGTCTCAAATCCCCACCCACTACCAGTGTTTCATTGAACCACTTACCAAATAAATTACTTGCACTGAAATTCTTGTCCTAAGGTCTGCTTCCAGGGAAACTTAAACAAAGATAATCAGTATGGTCCCATCACTTCATGGCAAATAGATGGAGAAACAGTGGAAACAGTGGCTGACTTGATTTTTCTGGGCTCCAAAATCACTGCAGATGGTGATTGCAGCCATGAAATTAAAAGGCGGTTACTCCTTGGAAGGAAAGTTATGACCAACCTAGACAGCATATTGAAAAGCAGAGACATTCCTTTGTCAACAAAGGTCTATCTAGTCAAGGCTATGGTTTTTCCAGTGGTCATGTATGGTTGTGAGAGTTGGACTATAAAGAAGGCTGAGTGCCGAAGAATTGATGCTTTTGAACTGTGGTGTTGGAGAAGACTCTTTAGAGTCCCTTGGACTGCAAGGAGATCCAACCAGTCCATCCTAAAGGAGATCGGTCCCGGATGTTCATTGGTAGGACTGATGTTGAAGCTGAAAGTCCAGTACTTTGGCCACCTGATGCGAAGAGCTGACTCATTTGAAAAGACCTTGATGCTCAGAAAGGTTGAGGGCAGGAGGAGAAGGGGACGACAGAGGATGAGATGGTTGGATGGCATCACTGACTCAATGGACATGGGTTTGGGTGGTCCGGGAGTTGGTGATGGATAGGGAGGCCTGGCGTGCTGCAGTTCATGGGGTCACAAAGAGTCGGACATGACTGAGTGACTGAACTGAACTGAACTGAATCAGTATGGAAGAAATGATCCCATAGAAATCCAAGAACTGGCTCTGGAATGAGACTCAGTCTCATGGCAAATGGGTTTGGCATTGGGAACCCATGAGTATTCACTATAAGCTTCCATCATTATTACATAGAACATGCTGGGTTTCTTTGTCAGTCTCTTCTCCTCTTACCTCCAAACTAATTTCTCACTCTTTATTCTGCAGATCTTTTCTCAACTTAAGAGCTCTTACTTATTCATAAATTTGAATTACTCATAATGTTGACTCACTCATGCCCTATCATGACCCTCCCACTTCTCTCTACTTCATGAATTTTCAGTTTCAGGCTTCACTATTAATCATAGGAATCTAATTTCATCTTTCAATTCAAATGGTGGAGAGTGAAAATCTAACATACTTAATCTTTGAGCAGAGTTATTTACAATAGATTAGTAATGCACAGTTAGGCACCATCTAATCCAGAACACTTATATGAGAGCAAAAGAGGCACTGCTAATAATTAAGGCAAAACAATAGGTACTGTTCTGGGCAAATTGGGACATATGGTCACCTGGGCATATGACACTTATCAATTTATACTTATTTCCCTAAGTTCAGTTGTCCAGTGATTGTTAAATTAGCCATGCCTGTTGTGTATGTACAAGGAGTAAGGGGTGGTAGCTGGCACATGACTGTTCCTTAAATAGACCAATGATTTTCGAAGCAAATAAAAACACGGTCATTGTTAATTTTGGAGAAGGCAATGGCACCCCACTCCAGTACTCTTGCCTGGAAAATCCCTTGGATGGAGGAGCCTGGTAGGCTGCAGTCCATGGGGTCGCTAAGAGTCGGACATGACTGAGCGACTTCACTTTTACTTTCATGCATTGGAGAAGGAAATGGCAACCCACTCCAGTGTTCTTGCAACTTAGCAGCAGCTAAGTTTTAGCAGTCTATGGGGTTGCACTGAGTTGGACACGACTGAAGCAACTTAGCAGCAGCAGCAGCAGCATTGTTAATTTATAGAACATTCATACTATCGGACTCTAAGGGATCCTATCTTATCTAGCCTATCTTATGGATCACCAGTGATCCTCATACCAAATTTGCTGCTGCTCCGTCCATGGGATTTTTCAGGCAAGAGTACTGGAGTGGGGTGCCATTGCCTTCTCCGATACCAAATTTGGGTACCTCTAAATCAATCCACTCTTTGATGCATTATCAGAACACATTGGTCATGAATCCAACTATGGTATATTTAGTAAAGATGCATGGAGAAGGCAATGGCACCCCACTCCAATACTCTTGCCTGGAAAATCCCATGGATGGAGGAGCCTGGAAGGCTGCAGTCCATGGGGTCGCTGAGGGTCAGACATGACTGAGCGACTTCACTTTCACTTTTCACTTTCATGCATTGGAGAAGGAAATGGCAATCCACTCCAGTGTTCTTGCCTGGAGAATCCCAGGGACAGGGGAGCCTGGTGGGCTGCCGTCTATGGGGTTGCACAGAGTTGGACACGACTGAAGTGACTTAGTAGTAGTAGTAGTAAAGATGCAAAGCCATTTAGTAAAGCATCATTCCTCAATCAGTTCAGTTCAGTCACTCAGTTGTGTTCGACTCTTTGCGACCCCATGAAACACAGCACGCCAAGCCTCCCTGGTCCATCACCAACTCCCGGAGTCCACCCAAACCCATGTCCATTGAGTCGGTAATGCCATCCAACCATCTCATCCTCTGTCATCCCCTTCTCCTCCTGCCCTCAATCTTTCCCAGCATCAGGACCTTTTCAAATGAATCAGCTCTTTACATCGGTTGGCCAAAGTATTGGAGTTTCAGCTTCAACATCAGTTCTTCCAATGAACACGCAGGACCAATCTCCTTTAGGATGGACTGGTTGGATCTCCTTGCAGTCCAAGGGACTCTCAAGAGTCTTCTCCAACACCACAGCTCAAAAGCATCATGGAACATTTTAAATCAGTATTGATGAAGTTGGGTATGGAAGCTGATTGTATCCAGTCAGTATTAGGATTCTCCAAAATAAATAATCTTGGGAGACACTGGTGTCTCAGATTGACAACATTGGTTGAGATGTAATTGAAATTAAAACATTCAGAAGTGTATTCAGGCTATCTGGGATACAATGACTAGGAAGAGAAGTCCTTGATATTACCAAGGGAGCAAATGACTTCTTTTAGTGTTTCATATCTATAAAAGTTAATTGTCCAACCATTGTTCTGTGTCAATGTATTATAAAAGATTTGTCTTTCTAAGTTGATCTTGTAAATACAGTTTCTACAATTATTGCAGTAAAATTGTAGAGAATGTATATTTCTTTAAGTGGGGTTTCAGATAGACAAGGTAACTAAGCTTTTTTTCTAGTACAGGATAACTAAAGATACAAGCTTTCAGTCACTCTCCAGGTATACTGAGCAGTAACTGGGTGAGGTAGCAGTCAGGAGTCTCAGGCTTAAGCATCATCTCAGCGTTTTCTGTCTCTAAATCTGTTTGTCTATCTGAGAAATGGAAAGATTGCACTAAATCAGATTTTCCAACTGGGCTCTGCTGGCCTACAGAATTCTACGTATCCAAGTGAGTCATTTGGAAGAGGAAAGGGAGGGGGAAGGAAGAAAGATTCCCTTTCATGTTTCAAGTAGTCAAAAATTTCAAGTTTCAAGCAATACATTTTAACCAGATGATGGGTCTGATGTACCTCATGCCCACAACTTCAGTAACCCTCTCTAAGCAGAAAACTTCTCAATTTGTATCTCCAAGTGATATGCCTCCTCTAAGTATCCAGTTGCCTGCTTAAAATCTCCCTCCAACTGTATGGTGTTCCAAAGCTTCTTTAAACTCAACATGCCCAAGACCAAAATCTTTATCTCCCACAATGAAACAGTTTCCTGCTGTGTTCCTTATCTCAATGAGTGGCATCAGTATCCTTCTGTCTGTGCACTTGTCAAAACTAGGTGTTCCTCCAGACATCGTCTATTTCCTTACTTAAATTCATCCTTACTCTCATGTTCTATGAATTTGACTTTTTAATATTTCTTGAATGATTTAACTTCTCTCCATTTACCCTGCAACCAACCTAGTCCAAACTGCTGTCATCTCTTACCTGGATCTTGGCAACAGTTTTCTAACTGGTCACTCTGTTTCTTTTCTGAACCCTCACCCCCTTTTAATCCATTTTCCTTATTTAAAGAATATTGAATCTTTCTGAAAGCTAAATCTGACCTTGTCTCTCCCTTTATTAAAATCTTTCAGTTTGTCATCACTGACTTTAGGATAAAGACCAAAGTTCTTTACATGTCCTGCAAAGCCCTATATATTTGATCTTTTCCTACTTCTTTCTCTAGACTTAGCTCTTCTTATATTCTCTCTTTTGTTCTTCAGATAACTGAGATTTCCTTTCAAGTCCTTGTATAAGCCACAGTCTCTTCTGCCACAGAACCTTTGCATATGTTGTTATCATCATTTGAAATGCTTTCTGCTCTATTCTATCTCTAAATACCTTGCCTGGTTAATTCCTATTCATCATTTAGATAATCATTCAAGAGCTGGTTGCTCAGGGAAACTACACAATCCTTATTTCATGTCAGATTCTTGTTATTGTATTTTTATAATCACATCCTCCTCCTTCTTTTACACTCAGTCCACTCATTTGTGTGATTTTATTAATAAATGAATTCTCCAGTAGTTGTAACTCTGTAAGAGTTCATAGTGCAGATGGTGACAGCAGCCATGAAATTAAAAGACGCTTACTCCTTGGAAGGAAAGTTATGACCAACCTAGGTAGCATATTGAAAAGCAGAGACATTACTTTGCCAACAAAGGTCCATCTAGTCAAGGCTATGGTTTTTCCAGTGGTCATGTATGGATGTGAGAGTTGGACTGTGAAGAAGGCTGAGCGCCGAAGAATTGATGCTTTTGAACTGTGGTGTTGGAGAAGACTCTTGAGAGTCCCTTGGATTGCAAGGAGATCCAACCAGTCCATTCTGAAGGAGATCAGCCCTGGGATTTCTTTGGAAGGAATGATGCTAAAGCTGAAACTGCAGTCCTTTGGCCACCTCATGCAAAGAGTTGACTCATTGGAAAAGACTCTGATGCTGGGAGGGATTGGGGGCAAGAGGAGAAGGGGACGACAGAGGATGAGATGGCTGGATGGCATCACGGACTCGATGGACGTGAGTTTGAGTGAACTCCGGGAGTTGGTGATGGTCAGGGAGGCCTGGCGTGCTGCTATTCATGGGGTCGCAAAGAGTCGGACATGACTGAGCAATTGAACTGAAGAGTTCATGGTAGAGTAGATTATACTCTTGAAAGATGGTTGTAATAACATCTTCTATCTAACATAGTTCTCTATGACGTGACTTTGTGAATTCCCCATCAAGTGCATGTGTGCTAAGACACCTCAGTTGTGTCTGACTCTTTGTGACCCTTTGGACCGTAGCTGATCAGGCTCCTCTGTCCATGGGGTTTTCCAGGCAAGAATATTGGAGTGGTTGTCATGCCCTCCTCCATGGGATCTTCCCGACCTAGGGACAGAACCCCGTTTCTATGTTTCCTGCCCTGGCAGGCAGGTTCTTTACCACTAGCACCACCTGGGATTAATTCCTCTCCCTTTGAGTTGGAACAGGCCTATGACTACATTTCCTGTATTGGCAGGCAGGTTCTTTACCACTGTGTCACCTGGGAAGCTTTTCCTTGACCTATAGAGCAAGGCAGAAAAGAGCAAGAAATGGATGTGAGAGTAAACAGGCAAATAACTGTCATAGCAACCAACACACAAACACATATGCATGTTTATGTATGCAGGTGCCTAGTAGACCAGGCCTGTGTGTAGGCACCTGTGTGCATGAGAGTGCATATGTGTTTGTGTGTTGGATGCCTGCCAATACAGGAAACACCAGAGACACAGGTTCGATCCCTGGGTTGGGAAGATCTCTTGGAGAAGGAAATGGCAACTCACTCCAGTATTCTTGCCTGGAGAATTCCATGGACAGGGGAGCCTGGCAGGCTAAAGTGCATGGTGTTGCAAAGAATTTGACACAAATGAGCAACTGGGCATGCACACATGGACTGTAGGTCAAAGAACCCACATATTCCAGACTCCTTTGCCAACTGGCTTCCAGGCATAATAAACCAGTCAGAGGCACTAGTGGAGAACTATATAGTAAAAGGAGGGGAGAAGCAAGATAATGTCCCTCTCTTTCTCCGTTTTGGTGTGTCTCCAGCGCTGGCCGTATCTCTTCCGTGGCTCTAATTCTTGACAGCCTCTCTCTTCCTGGTCCCACTTGCCCCTGATTAGGCATGCCTCGCTTAGTTTCCACTGGGTTTCCATGATTCCTGGACTCTGGGAGTACTGTCTCCTCTGTTCTCTCTCCAAACCTTGGGTTGGTAGTGGTATTATGCTGTTCCTAATTTCTAGGATAGCTCTCTGTCTCATGTTTGATTTCTTAGATCTTTAAACATCTCTGTAACAAACTTCCTATAGTAAATTCCTCCCATTTGAAACATCTAGCAGGGTTTCCATCTTCTGACAGTTCTCTGTCTCATACAATTCTTGGCATAAGGGTAGTCCCACAAAACTGACTCTTTGGGGTTAAACACAATTATGACTTCCTTGGTGTGAAAAATGGGATATTAGTAAGCCATGATCCTAGTAGACCATGACCTCATTTGTAATTTATGCTGAAGCTGAAGCTGAAACTCCAATACTTTGACCACTTGATGTGGTTATTTGAAAAGACCCTGATGCTGGGAAAGATTGAAGGCAGGAGGAGAAGGGGACGACAGAGGATGAGATGGTTGGATGGCATCACCGACTCAATGGACATGAGTTTGAGTAAATTCCAGGAGTTGGTGATGGACAGGGAGGCCTGGTGTGCTGCAGTCCAGGGGTTCACAAAGAGTCAGACACGACTGAGCAACTGAACTGAATATTTATTGCCAGTTGAAGTAATATAGATCAGGCATTTTATCATGACACACACTGCTATAGATATCTTGTGTTAGATGTTTTAAATGAACCTTTAGCTTGTGCTGCACTAAAACAATTCACAGCTGCTTGCTTTTTCTTTTTTAACTTTGCAGCCGGATACTTTAGGGAACAGATGATGACATGGGGAAGGACAAATTGTTATTCTCTTAAGAACATTTAAGGGCTTGATTTTGAAGGGTTTATCTTTATTCCTACTCTTACAGAAGACCGGTCCTCTACATCAGAAGCATGAGTTGCAGAAGTGCAGAGGAGTAGGAAAAACATACACTACAGAATCATGAAAGTCCTTGTTTGAAACCCCGAATTTTGGAATTATATAGTATTGAAGGAATCTTTTTAACACATACTTTATAAGGACAGAAATGTAGAGTGAAAATAAAATTCTCCATCTAAATGCTATGGAACAACTACTTTTAAGAATCGTATCTTATATGTGGTTCTGGAAAGATAAGATAGTTACAAAATGTTTCCCAAATATTGATAACAAGACACGCTGATCTGGTGGCTGTAATTGTTTGAAACAGAAGAGTTAAATATTTGGATAGCCCCAAAGTCAGTTTTCTCAAGCATCTGGGAAAACTACATCCTTTATATCAGGAATGGGGTGTTTCTATTCATCATTGGGCCTTAGAAACCATCAATTCTGAGTCATGATAAATGACTACACTCTCACTGCAAAATGACTCATAAACAATTTAGAGCCCAAGAGATTGTTCTGCAAGCTATATTAAATATATTTGGCTATCTTCCTTACTTAAAAATCAATATCCATATGGATCTTTAGATAAATTCCCTTTCAGAACAGGTTAAATCAGCAAGCAGTCTATGAAATTGGAATGTCTGTAGGTACTTTAGTATTACACAGAATATTTTGTTGTGCCTCAATTTTTGTTAAATTTTAACTGCCTTTAGTTTCCTTATTCTCCTCTTTGACAACCAGACATTGACAGGTGTGCTGGGTTAGAAGAACCACATAAAAAGTTCCACAAGACCACTTTTAGATTATTTCATAATTTAATTTAATAGAGGCTGAGGGTCCAGTATAGAATTTTAATTTGTGTGCTGTAATATTAAATATATATGTGTGAGGACTCTTCCATCCCTGAGATAAGGAAAGCAGTAAGACTTCCCTATTAACCCACTGTCTTCAAGGTTAATGAGGAAGAAAAAATAAAAGGAAAATGGTCTCTAGGTTTACCAAAAGGTGAAGAAACATTTAAAGTCTAAACTCACATCATCAGTTTATGAATGTGAAGAAGATTAACAAGACCCAGTGTTGCCAAGGGTGAGAGGAAATGGACAGCTGTTCTTCCAGAAGACAGTTTGATATGGCAAACAAATTTTTAGGATATGATCTTAAGGATGTGATCCCATAGGTATAATTGTCCCAAGGATCTTCCTCAAGACATAAAAAATTGGAAGGGGAAGGAAATAAAGTCAATATTTATCAATAGGGTATCAGTCAAGTAAAATATGGTTGTCTATGTCTTAGTTTGGTTTCTCCAGATTTGTGCTATCTAAAATGTTAGCCACTAGCCGTATGTAACTAATGAACACTGGACATGTGGCTAGCTACACATACCTGATTTCAAAGATACAATACAACAAAAAGATATAAAATATTTCATTAATAATTTTTACTTTGATTTTCTGTTGAAATGATAATTTTTACATATTAGGTAACATAAAGCATTAAAATTAATTTCATCCATTTCTTTTTACTTTTTAATGTGGCTACTAAAATAATTTTAAATGACATATATGATTCACACTTGTGATTTGCATTATACTTCTAGGGATAGTACTAGTGTAGAAGCAGATCTTTAGATGAACTTATATGCAAGTAATTTATTAACGAAGTGACTATAGGAGAAACTGATAAAGGAGCAGGAAAAGCGGGATAGGGAATCAGAGGAAGCTGAACAAGGGTGTAATTCAGATGAAACCTCAGTCTCAGCCTGATCCTGCAAGGAGCTCTGGAGCATGAATTACATGCCTGATCCTGCAAGGAGCTCTGGAGCATGAATTACATGTCAGAGTTTGTCCCATCTTGAGGCAAGGGATCTTGGTTTTCATACCCTTACATTAGTCAGTCCTTGGCTGTGGGGCCACTCTGAGGGTATGTAAACACTCAGGCATTTTTGGCTTTCCTTTGCATTGAAGCAGTTCCAGTAGTGCAAGGGATGCTCTCTTAAAGATCACAGGTGCAAGTCACTGGAAGCAAGGCCTACGGAAACTGGAAGATGGGCACATAGAGTAAATTATAGGGACCTAAAGGATTAGAATAGTCCACTGACAGTAATAGATGCACTTTATAAAATGGAATGTTAGACAATAATTTTGTATATCTAGATTTTTAGACATAGAAAATGCTAGTAACATAGAGTGGCATATTAAAAACTTTATTAAACATCATATACAGAATGATCTCAAGTATAAAAAATAGTATACATATTCATAACTGTACAGAAAATATTTGGAAATATCTTCCACCAAAACAAATATTTTAAGTCTGAGTTTGATAGTTCACTTTTTTTTCATTTGATTACTTTTAAACAATACATATGCTTCATGTATCAGAAAAACAATAAAGCTATTGAATGCATTAATAAAGTGAAAGTGATAAGCAAAACCTAAGATCTCCAATTTGAGAACCTATAAAATTATATTAAATTTATATCTTGGCTCTCCACAAAATTTTTATGATACCTGAATGCATTTGGTGATATGACTATGGCTGACATTCATCTAGTAGGCATCGGTATGGTCAAGTAGCCAGCATCTGCTCTGGTTGGCCAATGTGTGCTGTACTGGTTATTAACTTGATGAAAAGAACCATTAAGACATAAGTGTATATGGTCAAATCAGTCCTGAGTTAGCTAGAGAATAAATGAGGAGGGTGCTGGATCAGAAGACCAGCAAGATTCAAGACATCTAAATAATACCAAAAAATACTAATTGATTACAGAACAAAATATCAACATTTGGAATTAAGATGGGATAAATAACAGTGACTTGAGGAACCATACTGAAGCCCAAAGCAAAAAAAAAAATCAGTAATGCTAATCCTGTCTTTGCTAAAAAATGTTTATTTTGTTCATGATGAATTTTTGCATTAATTTTAAGGTACTGCATTAAAATATTATTTATTTTGACTGCTGAGATTTTGGTAAGTACCTCACTTGCCTCACTCATTCACTATACTACTCCTAGCACAGCCCTGACATGGAGATGTGTCACGAAACAACCTTAGTCTAATGATTTAGTGGATGCACACTTGTCTGAATATTACTTTTGAAGGTTGGCTGCTTGGGTAACATCTAAAAAACCTTGATGTAAACCCTTCCCTTCATCAACAGCAATCTAACACTGTATTTACCTAAATTGCAAGAAGAAAAAAAGACAAAAAAATTTTATATCCAGACATTTCTGCAGGCATTTGAACAATGCCATGTATGTTCTTATGATGTTAACACACAAAGATTTCCAGATCTATTTGTGAACTGCTGACAGAGCAGTAAATAATTTGTGTTGAAGACGTGCTAACATTTATATGCAGTTAATACAAAGAAAACAAAAGTGAAAACACTAAGGGGAAAAATGATTCATACAGGCACAAAAGTGATTATTAAAAAGAAAACTCATAGGCCAGGATTAAAGAGAAATAGCCTCCAGCAAAATAGCTTTGTCAGAAATTCCAACATTCATTCTTGGTTCCATGGGACCTTATGCTAAAGTTGACAGATAAGTGCAGGATGATGCTGCAATGCATTTTTATATTATTTGCCAATTTTTTTGCTCCCAGATATTTAGATTCCCAGAGTATAGTGTATGTTGAAAGCATAGATATACTGCAAATTGCTAGCCTCCCCCTTTCTCATTCATTCCCACAAATATCTCTTTCATAAAACCCTGCCCTTAAATAGTTGGCACTATGAGTGGTAAAAATAGAAACTTTGAGATTGAGCATTGTTTCTTGGTGGTGGTTTTCTCCTGAAAGCTTCATGTTAAATTGTGTATGAAGTAACATATTTATTATTGTCTCAATGCATTTATGTAACTATGGTATTTAATTCTTCCTTCAAATCTTACTGCATATTTTCAAATTGCATTTCTGATGTTGATCCTAGACTTTACAAAGTATCCTTTTGTTTAAAAATATAGTGATTTATACTCTTGCTTGAAAACAAAATCTCAAATAGGACTGATTAGTCAGCTATGAAGCAGTTCAGAATTAATGCTTGAATAATTTTCTTAAATGATACTATATAGTTTCTCCACAGGGGGAAATACGATATATGAAATGTTCAATTATTTGGGGGATACTTGTTTTGTATTGTGAAATTCAGAGGTTGAAGTAAATCCTTTAGAAATAAATAGCACTCAAAACCAAAACTTATTATATGCCTATTTAGCAAGGTGAATACAACAGAGGGTAGGTGATGCCTGAGAACAACTATGTATCATAAAATGCATAGGGTGATGGACTCTTTTACATGATTGCTTGAGATGAGTTGAAATGAAAAAGAACTTGGGCAGCAGAAAATTGAGCTCATAGTAGATTCTGTTGGTGTTCAAACCATATCTCCTCGGCACACACTGTTCCAGAGCATTTTGAGGGCATTGGATGAAAAATAAATGCCCCTGTATCTTGTCCTACATTGTCTCCCACAGCTATTGAGTGCACTGAGTCCCAGGAGCTCACAGTGACAGCATGTTTGATAAAGCGCTCTGCATGGGCTTATTTCCCTTCCCTGTTTCAATTCCGTTTTCTTTTTTTTTTTTTTTTTTTTTTTTTTTTTTTTTTTTTTTTTTTAATTTTATTTTATTTTTAAACTTTACATAACTGTATTAGATTTGCCAAATATCAAAATGAATCCGCCACAGGTTTACATGTGTTCCCCATCCTGAACCCTCCTCCCTCCTCCCTCCCCATTCCATCCCTCTGGGTCAATTCCGTTTTCTTACGAGGGTGTCCCAAGATCACCTTCCAAACAAACAATTTGCATTTGAGCCCTTGATGCAGGGTCTACTTCAGGAAGGATACCAAACTAAAATAATCTCTCTGGATTAAGCCAATGAAGAAATGAACCTAGTAATTAACTTAAATTGATCATTCTATAAATCCACAAATTCTTGAGTTTGATGCATCTCTCCTAGGACTGTTAGAGGCTGTAAGCTCTGCTGTCTTCTACAAAATAAAAATGAGAAATATCTCATTTGATAGACCTCCTTCCTCTCTTCCCAAAGTATCTAGTGCTTGAAAACAAACTCTCATGGCTGGCAGTGTACAATATTGATGTCAAAAATTAGGCACATAATTTAAAAAATGGATAATTTTGCACTAACATTCTCAAAGACTCGACATAATGACAATTTTTATGGCTCAGTGTTGACAAATGAAAGGATACCCTGCAGGCCAACTGTGTACATCCACAAAATAAACTATTGAACAGCTTGGGGGGGGGTTTTTTTTTTAATAAATGAAACAGGCCTACTTGAGCCGAGTTTGTTCAAAAGTCATTAGCAACCTTTGGCATTTCATTTGGACTTCTATATGCTTGCCACTGGGGCTACATTAATATTTGAACATCACACTAGCAAAACGCAGATGCATCAAGGCAGTGAAAAGACAAGATATTAGAACTGTCTTCCACTCTGTCTAAATAAATCAGCAGGATAATGCTGAGAAGACTAGATATATCTGTGTCCTTTTTAAATATACAACAGAGAGACAAATGAAATGTGTTGTCATAAAGAGCAGTGATCTTTTTATGTCCCAAATTCCACCCTTCATTCCCATGTTTGAGTCTAAATGTCCTGCCCTTTTATCATTATTTTGTATCATTTACCACTGGAAAATATGGTGTATTATTCAGATGTCAATCTAGGTATATTTTAATTCACACCTGGAAATCCCAGTCATTCTGTATGTGAATGTTTTTAGCTGTATTCATGATAGCCAAAAAAAACTGTACTCAATCCAAATGCTCATCAACAGGTAAGTGGATAAACAAACCATGGCATATACTTACAATAAAATACTACACTACAATAGAAAGGAACAGCATGAATGAATCTCAAAAATATACAATAAGTGAAAGGAGCCAGACACAAAAGGCTGTACCCTGTATTTTCCATTTATATGAAAGTCTAGAAAAGGTGAATCTATAATATGAAGCAGATCAGTGGTTGCCTGGAGCCAGGGGAGGAATGACTGCAAAAGGGCATGAGGGAACTTCCTAAGGTGATAAATGTTCTATATCTTTAGTAAGTATGGCATTCAGAAAAAAGACTGAGCACAGTTGTACTTTGTCTGGGGTTCAGACAGAATTGAGTATCATCTTGAATTTTTGGATCCTAAAGGAGCCTGAGACCAAAAACAAAACAAAAAATAAACTCCTGATGTCTGGAGAAATTCATCTAGAAGAGTTAGAGAGGTAGAAGGAGGACCAGTAAAGGGAGAGGGAAATAGGAGTACAGGAAAATGAAGGCGTGTTGACCCACATTAGAATTTTGCCTGCAGACAAACAATGCTATTTCTGTATCATCACCCTACTTGTCCGTGGCTAAGGGTACCATTCTGGTGGGGGTGCAGGAGGGAAGGGCAGTGAAGAGGGACAAAGGTGTTAACACAGGGAGTTTCTTGAGATCCAAAATTTAGGGATATATTTTGATGTGAAGGTGACCTAGATTAACGTTTCTCAAACGTTAGTGAACATCAGAGTAATGTGCAGAGCTAGTAAACATGTAGATGCCTGGGACCCACCACAGAGATCAGAATGCAGTAGGTCTGAAGTGGTGCTGAGATGCTGCATTTTTGCAACTTCTGGGTGATGCTGGTACTGCTGGTTAAGGGATCACACTTTGAGAGGGCCTCATCTAAAGCTCTAGAGGGATTCCAGAGTAAGGATAGACTTTCACACTTAATCATTGCTAAAAATTGTTCTGTTTTCATGGCCAGGACATGTAGGTTCAGAAGTTTTATAGTACAGAGGACTTATTCAAGAGAGCTCTGAATTTGTCTCTTGCTCTAAATTTGGTCAGTTTTAAATGAACGTTCCTTGAGATCTGTTGATAAGAGGAAGTGAATGAGCTTTTGAAAATTCTTCCTGGTTGCTTACTATTTCTTTTTTTTACAAAATTGCAGGTGTCATCTATAGGCATGTGTAGGATCCTTTTGTCCTGCAGTCAGAATGTGAGGGTCGATTGTCTGAATCCTTTCAGATAGAAGTTAATGGTTTTGTGGTCCCCAGAATACACAATTAATGAGTTTCACTCTACTGACATTTTTAATGTCAACATTACCAACAACAGATGGGAGTTGTCTGCATTGGGTGTCTATTTCAAATTAAGATATTTAATTTATGATAAATTAATACATTTCAATCAAGTCTGCCTTGCATTCAGTGTATGCTTGGTTGATCAACAATAAAAACTGCTGTGGATGTTTTGGCAAACAATGAGAGATTGAGTCAGCCCACAGGAAGGAGGCTCACTATTTTAATGGTTCCTTAAATACTTACATTAAACCAGGAAAACCCAGAAAAATGTAACAAATGCGCTTTGCAGTTTTTCTTTCTATATATGTAAGTGAAAACTTGGATAATAGAAAGGGGAAAAACACACTTGTAGAATCACCACCCTAACACAAACCCTGTTAACATTTAGGTATTTTCTTCCATTCTCTGGATCATGCATAGAACCATTTAGATAGGCATAATTATAGTGATTCATGACCCCTAAGCTCTATTTTCCTTGTTTTTATATAGTCTGCTCTGATTATCTATTGCTGCATAAAAAATCATCCTAAAACGTAGTGGCTTAAAATAAGACTAATTTGGATCAAGAATCTGCAATTTGATCAGGACAGCTCCACTTTGGTCTCAGCATTAACTGGGGAATTTGAAAGACTGGGTGCTGAAATCATTGACTAGTCCTCTTGGTGTTTCTCAGTAGATGCTGACTGTTGCCAGGGACCTTTAGTTTGGGCTGTCAATAGAAATACCACTTGTGACTTCTCCATGTTGCTTGAACTTCCTCAAAATGTGGTAGCTGGATTCTAAGGGTGAATTCTGTGAAACTGAGTTAGGTGGAAGTGGTATTGTCTTTCATGATATAGCTTCAGAAGTCACAAAGCATGACTTCCATCATTTTCTGTTCATTAGAAATGAGTCACTAAGACAAGACCATATTCAAGAGGTGGGTGGGAAATTAGACTTCACCTTTTTATGGCAGGAGCATCAAAGAACTTACTGATATATTTTATAAAATGATGGCATAATATTCTATCTAGTAAATACAGCAAGTGTAACCATTTCACCTACAGTTACACATTTAGGTTGCTTCCATTCTTAGACTGTGATTAATATATTTATTTATCAGGTCTTCTAGAAGTAATTATATATTGCATTATACCACCTAGATTCCAAAAGAGAATTTATATTAAACATGTGAGCACTTAGTAAAGGTACTTTGATTTTGAAATAATGTCATTTTAAGAGCTAAGAATGCCTTAATTGGTGATAACCTTAGAAAGAGATGGGGAAGCAGGCAGATGTTCCTACCATAGAAGTCCAAGAAAGCTGAATGCATCCAAAATTATAAATTCATATTGTGAGCAATAACATTTTCCAATCTAAGACAGACTATCAGAGTGAATGTTCCAAGCTTACTTGGCATTGGCAGCTGCAGGAACTGGAAAGCCAATATGCCTCATGGGATGGGGGTGGGGCTCTGGCTGATGAGAAACACCGTTATGGTCTTCCATAGGTTGTGTAAGATCCTCAAGAAAATATATATTGCAGGTTTTTGTCTATATAAATAATTTGATTTTTAAATGTATGACAAAATTAATGGGCTCATTTGAATTAATTTTTTTTATGACACTAACTGTTTGGTTTATTTTTCCTTGTACAAGCTCCTCGATGTTTATGACACAAGAGATTGGTCTTAAGTAACTGTCAACTCTACTTGGATTTCTGTAATTTTTAACATTTAGAGTTATGGATTGAGAAGAGGCACTTAGATATCTCTTTATTTTTCAATCAAAGCACATGAGGATTCCTAGTGGTATCTAGGTACCACCTTTTCTTGTTCAGATCCTGGACCCATATCTTCATGTTATTATTTTCAAATATGCAATTCCTAGATAATTTTATATCTCCTGACAGGAGAAAAAGGTACTAACACTGTTATCATTCACAACACCATGACTCTTCAGAACCTCTTTGTATTGAAATAATGTAGATCTTCTTGCCATTGTAACATCCTAATACCTTGCATCATTACTCATGATTCTTCATCTCATGATCTCTATGATGCTGCCTATGAATATAGACTACCAGTGACTCTCTTAAAGATCATTACTGTGCTTCATTGGTGATGAACACACATGCAAATCTTACCCAGAATATGCAGGAAAATGTGAACAATAATTCATTTTCTGAAATATTAAATCATTGTGTTGTACACCTGAAACTAATAAACTATAAGCAACTATATGTCAGTAAGAATAAACATCTTTTAAAAATAATAATTAATTTTCTGGTCCTAATAAACTTACATTTCAGAATTTTATAGAGTAAATATTTCAGTTGCATCTTTTCTTGAATACATTATTCCACAATCACTGCATTTCTAGAATATGATCTTCTCAATCCTGACTATACCTCTTCTTACCACACACCACCACCAATAAGAAGGTTAGGCAAGGGACACTTGAGAAGAGTGAGAAGAGCAGAAAGAATATTTGTCCTTGGTCTGGTCCAGGAGAGGTCTTCCCAGAAGATACTGCTGGCCCCAGAGGGCCTCTTGGAAATATTCAAGGAAAGTATTCTAAAGCACTAGGCCCATTGTGTAGCCTGGGCCTAGGGGGCCTGGGGGAGACCCTCAGATTGCCCAGGTTTAAGGGTCATATGGAATACAGACACAGATGACATACAGAAGTTAATTGTTGCAGATAAATGCCTTAGGGAAGAGTATATTAACAGGAGATATATTGTAGGATAGAAGGGCAGCCAAGAGAGTATCAAAGATGAAAGGCAATGCCATGGCAGTGAAAAAAATCCTCATGATGAGTCACATGGAGGTGGATTCCCTGAAAAGACTCAGAAAAGAATCATTGAATTTTAGTTCTGTAGTTTTAAAATAGTGTTTCAAGCTCCAGGCTTTGTGAAGTTTTGCTGATCAATTCTCAATCCTCATCTTTTCTGACCTAGAAGTAGCATTTGACACTTCATCATTTCTACCTGAAACCTTTTGGTTACTTTGCTTCCAGGACATCAAACTCATGTAGTTTTTCTCCTAACTCTGGCTGTTCTTTCTCTGTCTGCCTTTATTTCTATTCACCTCATGTATCTCTAATCAGATTTCCCAGAGCTCAGTCCTTGGACTATATCTCTTCTATATTTAGTCACTCGTTTGGTGCTTCATTCAGTTATGTCACTTTAAATACCATTTACACACTCTTGATTTTCATAGTCATAGTAATCATATGGGGTCACATAGAGTCGGACATGACTGAAGTGACTTAGCAGCAGCAGTAATCATATATTCATCCCAAATGTCTTTTCAGAACTTCAGAATCATATAGCCTGCTACCTACTTGATGTCTGCATTTGGATGTTTAAGAAACATGCCTAACTAGTATGTGGAAAGTTGAACTCCTGATATGCAATGCCCCCAAACTTGACCCACTCATAATATACCCCATCTTATTTGATGACCACACCGTCCCCTCTGTTGCTCATAACAAAAACCTGGATTCATCCTTCATTCTTCTTTTTCTCTTATACCCAGTGGTTCCCTGGAGCCTGTTTTAACTGACATATACAAGCCAATTATGGCTTTCCTTTCCATCCCTGAAGCCGCCGAGGCCGCATGCACTAGGCTACCCTGCCGCTGCTGAGATGCGTTACGTCAGCTTCTATTTGTTGGTCGCCCTCAGGGGCAATTCCTCTCTCAGGGCCAAGGAAATCAAAAAGATCCTGAACAGCATCGGCATTGAGGCAGACAATGACCAGCTCAATAAGGTCATCCGTGAGCTGAACAGAAAGAACACTGAGGAGTCATTACCCAGGATATTGACAAGCTGGCCAGTGTGCCTGCTGGTGGGGCTGTGGCTGTCTCTGCTGCCCCAGGATCTGCAGCACCTGCTGCAGGTTCTGCTCCAGCCACAGCAGAGGAGAAGAAGGAGGAGAAGAAGGAAGAGTCAGAGTAGTCAGATGACGACACTGGGTTTGGCTTGTTTGACTAGAGTCCCACTCCTGCAAATAAAATCCTTTTTATGTAAAAAAAAAAAAAAGCCAATTGTGCACTTCTTTTCCCAACTCTGTGTTCATATCTTAGGTACTTACAAGAGGTCCTGACACATAGTATGTATACCATTGTTGTTGTTTGGTCACTAAGTTGTGTCTGACTTTTTGTGACCCCACCAGGCTCCTCTGTCCATGGGATTTCCGAGACAAGAATACTGTATTGCTACCTTGAGAAAGAAAAACAGAGTTGGAGGAATCAGGCTCCCTGACTTCAGGTTATACTACAAAGCTACAGTCATCAGAACAGTATGGTATTGGCACAAAAGCAGACTAATAGATCAATGGAACAGGATAGAAAACCCAGAGATAAATCCACACAGCCATGATCACCTGATCTATGATAAAGGAGGCAAGAATATACAATGGAGCAAAGATAGCCTCTTCAATAAGTGCTGGTGGAAAAACTGAACAGCTATATCAGATCAGATCAGATCAGATCAGTTGCTCAGTCATGTCCGACTCTTTGCGACCCCATGAATTGCAGCACGCCAGGCCTCCCTGTCTATCACCAACTCCCGGAGTTCACTCAGACTCATGTCCATCGAGTCAGTGATGCCATCTAGCCATCTCATCCTCTGTCGTCCCCTTCTCCTCCTGCCCCCAATCCCTCCCAGCATCAGAGTCTTTTCCAATGAGTCAACTCTTCGCATGAGGTGGCCAAAGGACTGCAGTTTCAGCTTTAGCATCATTCCTTCCAAAGAAATCCCAGGGCTGATCTCTTTCAGAATGGACTGGTTGGATCTCCTTGCAGTCCAAGGGACTCTTAAGAGTCTTCTCCAACACCACAGTTCAAAAGCATCAATTCTTCGGCACTCAGCCTTCTTCACAGTCCAACTCTCACATCCATACATGACTAACGGAAAAACCATAGCCTTGACTAGATGGACCTTTGTTGGCAAAGTAATGTCTCTGCTTTTTAATATGCTATCTAGGTTGGTCATAATTTTCCTTCCAGGGAGTAAGCGTCTTTTAATTTCATGGCTGCAGTCACCATCTGCAGTGATTTTGGAGCCCAGAAAAATAAAGTCTGACACTGTTTCCACTGTTTCCCCGTCTATTTCCCATGAAGTGATGGGACCAGATGCCATGATCTTCATTTTCTGAATGTTGAGCTTTAAGCCAACTTTTTCACTCTCCACTTTCACCTTCATCAAGAGGCTTTTTAGTTCCTCTTCACTTTCTGCCATAAGGGTGGTGTCATCTGCATATCGGAGGTTATTGATATTTCTCCCAGCAATATGTAAGAGTGAAATTAGAACAGTCTCCAACATCACAGACAAAAATAAATTCAAAATGGATTAAAGACCTAAATGTAAGGCCAGATACTATAAAACTCTTAGAGGAAAATAGGCAGAACACTTGCTGACATAAACTACAGCAAGATCTTTTGTGACCCACCACCTAGAGTAGTAAAAATAAAAACAAAAATAAACAAACAGGAACTAATTAAACTTAAAAGCTTTTGCACAGCAAAGGAAACCATAAACTAAATGAAAAGACAACCAACAGAATTGGAGAAAATATCTGCAAACAAAGTGACTGACAAGGGATTCATCTCCAAAACATACAAACAGCTCATACAGCTCAGTAATAACAACAACAAAAAAAAATCAAAAATTTGATGGAAGATCTAAACAGACATTTCTCAAAGAAGATATACAAATGGACAAAAAACGCGTGAAAAGATGCTCAGCATCACTAATTATTAGAGAAATACAAATAAAAAATCAAAACCACAGTGAGTTTTTTGATGATGGCCATTCTGACTACCTCACACTGGTCAGAATGGCCATCATCCGAAAACCTAGAAACGGGACTTCCTTGGTTGTCCAGTGGTTAAGAATTCACCTGCCAATGCAGGGGACATGGGTTTGATCCTTGGTTTAGGAAGAACCCACGTGCAGTGCAGCAACTAAGCCCGCATACCACAATTACAGAGCCCGTACACTAGAGCCTGTGAGCCACAACTACTGAGTCTGTGTGCCTAGAGCTATATTCTGCAACAAGAGAAACCACCACAATGAGAAGCCCATGCACTGCAACAAAGAATAGCCCTCACTTGCTCCAACTAGAGAAAGCCTACATGCAACAAGGAAGAACTGGCATAGCCAAAAAAAAAAAATCTACAAACAATAAATGCTTTAGAGGGTGTGGAGAAAAGAGAACCTTTCTAGACTGTTGATGGGAAAGAAAATTGGTGCAGCCACTATGGAGAATGGTATAAAGGTTCCTTAAAAAACTAAAAATAGAGTTACCGCATTATCCAGCAACTCTGCTCCTGGACATATATCCAGAGAAAACCATAATTTGAAAAGATACATGCACCCCAATGTTCACTGCAACACTATTTATAATAGCCAGGACATGGAAGAAACCTAAATGTCCAACAGAGGACTGGATGGATAAAGACAATGTGGTATATATATATATGATGGAATATTACTCAGCCATAAAAGGAATAAAATAATTGTCACTTACAGTAATACAGATGGACCCAGAGATTGTCATACTGAGTGAAGCAAGTCAGGGAGACAAAGACAAATATTGAATGATATTGCTTATATGTGGAATCTAAAAAAATGGTACAAATGAACATACTTACAAAAGAGAAATAGAGTTCAGTTCAGTTCAGTTGCTCAGTCGTGTCCAACTCTTTGCCACCCCATGGACTGCAGCACACCAGGCCTCCCTGTCCTTCACCAACTCCTGGAGTTTACCCAAACTCATGTCCATTGAGTCAATGATGCCATCCAACCATCTCATCCTCTGTTGTCCCCTTCTCCTTCTGCCCTCAATCTTTCCCAGCATCAGGGTCTTTTCAAATGAGTCAGTTCTTCGCATCAGGTAGCCAAAGAATTGGAGCTTCAGCTTCAACATCAGTCCTTTCAATGAACACTCAGGACTGATCTCCTTTAGGATGGACTGGTTGGATCTCCTTGCAACCCAAGGGACTTTCAAGAATTTTCTCCAACACCACAGTTCAAAAGCATCAATTCTTCTGCGCTCAGCTTTCTTTATAGTCCAACTCTCACATCCATACATGACTAATGGAAAAACCATAGCCTTGACTAGATGGACCTTTGTTGGCAAAGTAATGTCTCTGCTTTTTAATATGCTGTCTAGGTTGGTCATAACTTTCCTTCCAAGGAGTAAGTGTCTTTTAATTTTATGGCTGCAGTCACCATCTGCAGTGATTTTGGAGCCCCCAAAAATAAAGTCTGACACTGTTTCCACTGTTTCCCCACCTATTTGCCATGAAGTGATGGAACCAGATGCCATGATCTTAGTTTTCTGAATGTTGAGCTTTAAGCCAACTTTTTCACTTTCCTCTTTCACTTTCATCAAGAGGCTTTTTAGTTCCTCTTCACTTTCTGCCATAAGGGTGGTGTCATCTGCATATCTGAGGTTATTGATATTTCTCCCAGCAATCTAGATTCCATCTTCTGCTTCATCCAGCCCAGAGTTTCTCATGATGTACTCTGCATAGAAGTTAAATAAGCAGGGTGACAATATACAGCCTTGACGTACTCTTTTTCCTATTTGGAACCAGTGTGTTGTTCCATGTCCAGTTCTAACTGTTGCTTCCTGACCTGCATACAAATTTCTCAAGAGACAGGTCAAGTGGTCTGGTATTCCCATCTCTTTCAGAATTTTCCACAGTTTGTTGTGAAATAGAGTTACAGGTGTAGAAAACAATCTTATGGTTACCAGGAGCAGAAAGTGGAGAAGGAAAAATTGGGAGATTGGTATTGATACATACACACTACTATATATAAAATAGATAACTAATAAGGACCTATTGTAGAGCATAGGGAACTCTACTCAATAGTCTATAATGACCTATATGAGGAAAGAGTTTGAAAAGAGTGGTTTTTACACACACACATAAACACATATGTATATAACTGATTCACTGTGCTGTATAGCAGAAGGTAACAAAACATTGTAATTTAACTCTACTCCAGTAAAAAAAAAAAAAATACATTGCCTGTTTAATTCTTCCAGTTACACTGTAGTTGATTTTCTTCTGGTTATAATCAATTAAAATTAAAGTTCACAGTTTCTGTTTTAAATATCAGCAGTTGATAGTGTTAGATGGTAGAATTGGAGTTCCTTTAAAACACTTTTTTCCTCTCCCCAAATTTCTTTCTAATAACACTTATTAACTTTTAATTAGACATTTATGATTTTTATAATATTAAGTAATATAATTTTAAACAAAAAGCCAATTTGATTAAATCAAATATATACATACATATCAATAAGAAATCAAAATTTAGTTTTTTTGTCCCTTCAGATTTTATCTAATAAAGAGGCTCTTTCACCCATGAGCTTTACTTTGTTTAAGGGTAGATAGAAATTGGTTTTTGGTAGAAAAGCCTAGAAGTTTCCTTCTTGTTACCGGAGCTATTAAGAGCCACAAACTGTTGAAATGAGCTCATTTACTTTAACATCATCCTCCAGATGGGGGGAGCTGGGGCAGTATGCAACAACAGCAACAGCTGCTGCTGTTTCCAGTAACAATGGAGGGAAGAAGAGCCTTTCTTTTGGCCTCTCCCATCTCTCCTTCCAGTTTTTTAAGGCCTCAAACTCAGCCCTACTTGAGGTGAAATGCTCAGGGCCTTGAACTTAGCAAATCAAGGCTAAAGGGCTACACTGTTATGAGTCCCAGAGGTATTTGTTTCTTAACATTCTCTTCTTTCTTTATAGTTTATAGCCTGCTGACTCCAGAAAGAGGACTTAAGATGCAGTATTTCATAGATCAGGAACTCCAGAGGCTCAAAGGAATGCACTTCCAATGTGGAAATTTCTGGCCTTTGCATGAGGGAGGTATTTGGAAGTAAGTCATACCACATAGGTAGCTGTTGGCCTTCCAGGTCATCAAAACTAACCCTGGGAATATTTTTTAAAAATATAAAAAGTACTTGGAAAGTTACTGCAGGAAAACAGCAAAATCCACAGAGTAATCATGTACAATGCTTGCTCTCCAACATGCCCACCCACAGCTCTACCCAACTCTTGATTTTCTACTTTTTGCTTCCACATTTAGTTCTGACACAAAATGCTTTAGGAATGAATCTTATCTTTCGCTCTGCTTCTAATCTGGACCCTTGCACTTAACTTTAAGGGTCATACATGTCCATATTTGATCCCTATGATTATAAAAATTCACTCTGAGGGGTTGGAGACTGACAGGCAGAGGTAATACACAGATGTATAAGCCTGCAGGCCAATAGGAAGCAAAACCTACTCAAGTAGTGCCTTGGAAAGATACTTTCCCTGCAAACAGGTTTTATTTACCATTTGAAACATGCAGAACCTAAAAATTAGTTTTATTGTTATTTTGTTGTTTTATGTCCCACAAATAGCTTAGTGTTGAGAAAAAAAAAATCTGTTTCTTTCTAAAATTTAACCTGAAATTAGCTTGGCTCTCTTAACTAGGACTGACAAAATGCTGGGTTGTGGAAGCAGAGAAGTCAGTATAAATTAGCAGAGTCAGTGCGCCAGGAGAGAGCTGAGGCCTGACTCTGGGTGCAGATCCCAGGTAAAGATGTATTAGCTGGTCTAGATGTGAAGAAAGCCTGAATCTGCTCTATACCAACTTTTATAAACACAGAATAGTTGAGATATTAGCTTATAAAAAGTATTCCTCTGGGTTTAACCAAAGAAGTATTTTGAAAAACGAATATATCAAATGGCAATTTAAATACTTCAAGTTTTTAGAAATCTCTCAACATTAATCTTGTATTTAATGTTCATAAATGATTTAATGTTCTAGTTAGTATAATTTTCCATGAATTGCTAAAAAAAAGTTTTCCTTTGATCCAGATTCCTGCATACAAGAAATGTATATAAATTGGCAGTTGTTCATTTCACAATAAGAAATACTTTTTTGAAGATGTCCTGAGAAGCTACAAGATTCTGAATCTAAAATAAACTGTGTTCAGTGCAATGTTACTGTTATTGTTGTTGTATACTTCTAATTGTTGGAGGGTTCTTCAGTAATTTAATTCTAATACATACACTGTTTATATATGAGATACACAGTAACCTAAAGAGAATCAAACATTCCCGAATTCTATAATTTTGTCATTTAAAGAATGCTATATAAATGGCATCATATAGTGTTAGCATTTTGGGATTGGCTTTTTCTACTCAGCCTAATTCCCAGGAAATTCATCTGGGTTGGTACATATAGCTATAGTTTGTTCTCTTTATCTATGACTCTATTTCTGTTTTGCTATGTTTGTTCATTTGTATTTTAGATTCCACATATAAGTAAAATGATACAATATTTGTCTTTCTTGGTCTGACTTATTTTACTTAGCATAATACCCCCTAAGTCTATTCATGTTGTTACAAATCATAAGATTTCATTCATTTTTATGGCTGAGTAATATTCCTGTGTGTGTGTGTGTGATTTTATCATCTCTCTATAAACACTTAGGTTACTTATGTATCTTGGCTACTGTAAATAAAATTGCAGTGAACACTGGGATGCACATATCTTTTTAAACTAATTTTTATTCAGATATATACTCAGAGGTGGAATTGCTGGATTGTACAGTAGTTCTATTTTTTACTTTTTGAGGAACCTCCACATTGTTTTCTTTTTAAAAATATTTATTTTTGGCTGCATTGGGTCTTCATTGCTGCATGGGGATTTTCTCTAGTTACAGAGAGTGGGGGCTACTCTCTAATTAAGGTGGGTGGGCTTCTTAATGCAGTGGCTTCTCTTGTTGTAGAGCATGGGCTCTAGAGTACACGGCTTTGGTAGTTGCTGCATGTGGGCTCAGGAGTTGTGGCTCACGGGCTCCAGAGCACAGGCTCAGTAGTTGTGGTGCACGGGCTCATTTGCCCCACAACATGTGGGATCTTCCCAGACCGGGGACTGAATGAGTGTCTCCCACATTGCAAGGTAGATTCTTAATCACTGAACCACCATGGAAGCCTCATACTGTTTTCAATAGTAGCTGTACCAATTTACATTCCCACTAACAGTACAGTACATGAGGGATCCCTTTACTTCACACCTCACCAACATGTTATTTGTTGTCTTTTTGGTAATAGCCATTCTGACAGGTGTGAGGCAATATTTCATTGTGGTTTTGATTTGCATTTCCCTGATGGTTAGTGATGCTGAAATCTTTTCATGTGCCAGTGGGCCATGTGTATGTCTTCTATGGAAAAATGCCTATGTATGTCCTCTCCACTTTTTTAATCACATTTTTAAAAATATTGAGTTGTTTGAGTTCTTTATATATTTTGGATATTACCTCTTATCCGATATATCATTTGCAAATATCTTCTCCCGTCAGTAGAGAGCCTCTTTGTTTTGTTGATAGTTTCCTTCACTGTACAAAGCCTTTCGGTTTGACATAGTCCCATGTGTTTATTTTTGCTTTTGTTGCCCTTGACTGAGAAGACATTCCCAAAGAAAATACCACTATGACCAAAGTCAAAGAGCATATTGCCTGTTGTCCTCTAGGGTTTTTATGCTTTCAGGTCTCACGTTTAAGTCTTGAATCAATTTTGAGTTTCTTTTTGTATATGGTGTGAGAAAGTAGTCTAGTTTGACTCATTTGCATGTTGTTGCTGTTCATTCACTAAATCATTTTTGACTCCTTGCAACCCTATGCACAGAAGCACCCCAGCGTTCCCTGTCCTTCACTATCTCCTGGAGGTTGCTCAAACTCATGTCCATTGAATTGGTGATGCCATCCAACTATCTCATTCTTTGTTGCTCCCTTCTCCTCCTGCCCTAAATTTCCCCCAGCATCAGGGTCTTTTCCAATGAGCTGGCTATTCATATCAGGTGGCCAAAGTATTGGAGCTTCAGTTTCAGCAACAGTTCTTCCAATGAACCTTCAAGGTTGATTTCCTTTAGGATTGATAGGTTTGATCTCCTTGCTGTCCAGGGGACTTTCAGGAGTCTTCTCCAGCACCACAGTCCAAAAGCATCAATTCTTTAGTGCTCAGGCTTCTTTATCGTCCAACTCTCACATCTGTACATGACTAATGGAAAAACCATAGCTTTGACTATATGGACCTTTGTCATCAAAGTGATGTCTCTGCTTTTTAATATGCTGTCTGGGTTTGTCATAGCTTTGCTTCCAAGGAGCAAGCATCTTTTAATCTCGTGGCTGCAGTCACTGTCTGCAGTGATTTTGGAGCCCAAGAAAATAAAATCTGCCACTGTTTCCATTTTTTCCCCATATTTGCCATGGAGTGATGGGACTGAATGCCATGATCTTCATTTTTTGAATGTTGAATTTTAAGCCACTTTTTTTTACTGTAGCCGTCTAGCTTTCCCAGTACCATTGTGTATTCCTGCCTCCTTTGAAAGAAATCCTTTTTAAAAATGCATTTCTGGATTTGATTTGTTGATGTTTTCTTTAAGATTTTTGCAACCAAATTCATGGAAGACATTTGCATATACTCTTCTTTTTCTTTTTTTTCCTTTCTCCTTCCTTTCTTTTCTTTCTTTACTTGCTTCCACACATCCATCCATCCTTTCTTTTTTTTTAAACTACTTTTGTCTGGTTTTGATGTGAGAGTAATGCCAGCCTCATAAAATGAAATGTAAAGCATTCCTTTCTTCTTTATTTTTAGAAAAGTTTATATAAACTGGTGCTAATTCTTCTTTAAGTATTTGGTAGAATTCTCCAATGAAACCATCTGGGCCTGGAGATGTCTTTTATAGGAGATTTTAAATGATGAATTCATTTCTTTAATGACTATAGGACTATTAAGATTATTTAATCTTGCTTTGATTTGGTAATTTCTAGTTTCTGTAAGAATTGGTCTATTTTTCCCTAAGTTTTAGAATTTGTTTATGTGTACAAACTTCTATGTAGTATTCTCTGCTGGATCTACAGTGATATCCCCTGTTTCATTCCTGATATTGGTGAGTTTTGTCTTCTCTCTTTCAATCATTATCAGTCTTGCTAGAGGTTTATCAATTTTACTGATTTTTTTCCCCTAAAAACCAGCTCCTTGTTTCATTAATTTTCTCTATTGTTTTCCTGTTTTCCATTTCATTGATTTATAGTCTTATAATTATTATTTACTTCCTTCTTCTTGCTTTGGGTTTATTTTGCTCTTTTTTAGTAGCTCCTGAGGTAGGAAGGAAGATTACTGATTTGAGACTTGTCCTCTTTTCTAATATTAATAGAACCATTCAGTGGTATAAATTTCTCTCTCAGCACCACTTTAACTATGGCGCACATATTTTTGATTTTTTATGTTTTCATTTGCAACAAGTTCTATGTATTTTTAAAAATTTCTTTGAGACTTCTTTTTAATTCATGGATTACTTAGAAGTATGGACTTACTCTGCCTCATCATAAATGGTTGAAGTGGAAGTTCAGCTGCCCCCTTGACCCTGCTGACACTTTCCTGGCAAAAATGGAACACCAACTCTTACTGCCTTGTTGTCTTTGAGTGGAGGTGTAATTGCAGCTTCCCCCAAACCTTACTGACACTAAGGAGAGGGGAAGCCAAGGGATGATTTACAATGATTTGTTGTAGGATGAGAACAATAGCTCACCTCCCAGCTGGACTCCAGTGAAACTCAGTTGGAGTGGTATGATTTCTCCGTTGGTGTTTAACTGGAGTAGGGAGGTTACTGCTAAAAAGGTTTTCTGTTGCTAGGTTGCCCCTTTTCTCAATCCTTTGGGAAACTGTAATAGGCTTTTCTTGGAGCTTTTTTGTCTGTGCCTGTTGGTGGTTCAGGTTAGAGGTTTCTATATCATCTGAGACATATGGGAGACAATAAGAAAACCCAGGGAACTTCACCACTGTCTTTCAGCCCTAAGTCCTTAGGCAATGTGCCTTATTTTTTCCACCTTTCAGTCTTCCTATGTTTGTTTGTTATGTTACATCCAGGGATTTTTAGGTATAACAGAGAGGACCTGGGAGGAATGGGACTATCCCATCTTGACTGGAACCAGAAATCTATGATAAGTTTTTGATGAAGTGAAGTGTTAGTCACTCAGTCATGTTTGATTCTTTGTGACCCCATGGACTGTAGCCTGCCAGGTTCCTCTGTCCTTGGAATTCTCCAAGCAAGAATACTGGAGTGGGCAGCCATTCCCTTCTCCAGGGGATCTTCTCAACTCAGGGATCGAACCAAGGTTTCCTGCATTGCAGGTGGATTCTTTACTGTTGGAGCAACCACGGAAGCCCTCAAGGGTTCTAGTACATGAAAAGTTGGGAGACATTACTGTAGTATATTGTCAGATGTTTTCCCTGTGTATAGATTTTTGTGTATTTTTCCTTAAAAATTATTTGATTAGACTACATATATGACTTTTATATGTCCTTTTAATATTATAACAAGTAATTTTCAATTCTTTCATAATCTCCTCATAAGCATAATGTTAATGGCTGATTGAATCATCCTTCTAGTATAGCTACATGGGTTGTTTCTACTTTTTTACCATTACAAATAACATTATAATAAATGTATATAAACAAAGAGCTTTTCTTTAGTTCAGGTTATTTTCTTGGTTTATATGCCTATAACTTAAATTATTATGTTAAGGCATAAACATTAAAGTCAATTGGCATAATATATTTTAATTTTTATTGTATTATGACAAGGGAGTACCCCCTTTTCACCTAAAACCCAGCTTTACCTAAAGACCAATTGAAATATCTTTCTGAACTGAGATAAAATTGTTTCATATAAACTACATTGGAAAAGTTGATGTGAAATGTAGAAAATTGCCCTAATCCACGGGAATCATTATTCAGTTCAAAAAAACAAAAACAAAACAGTGTGCGGCTACTTCAAAATCCTCAGGAAATATGCCTGACACATTCTTTGAAGTGATTCAGAGTCTGAAACAGGTAAAATGGTAGCTGTCTATGTTATTCCCCATGGGTGATACCAAGGAAACAGAGGCAATATCTTGGGCAATCTGTGTTTGTTAGGACAAAGGGGTTGCCTGGTGCCATTTCACAGTCTCTCTCTCTCTCTCTCTCTCAGGTAACATGACTTTCTAGAAAACCTTAGGTTTTAAAACCACACAAACCTAAGTTCAAATCCCATCAATTCCAAATCCTCTCAGGGTATCAATTTTCTCATCTGTATACTCATTTATAAAGTTACCTTAATGATTTACTTAACTGAAACAGGTATGTGAATGTTGCAGCATACTATCCAGCATGTTTTACAAAGAATATTCCAGAGCAAACCTCCTACACTGAATGCTAGTGAGAGCAAGTATAAAACCGCTAAAATCCAAGGATTGCTGCATCATTTGACCTAAGTATTGTGCTTGTACCTTCCATTTGCCTCTTCGAACCCCTTTTACCCCTTTTCCACCCAGCTCTATACCCCAAGGGAACACAAACTGAAGCAATGCCCTGGAGAACAGCTGAAGACCTCTTGGGTTTGGGGCCATTCTGCCTTCTCTCGCTGGTGTCTTCTCTCTTCTCATGTAGTAAAACCCACAACTCTATGGAAGACATCAACACTGAGGAAAAATTCTAGATTGCGATTCAAGGGACAGTTCCCCAAAGCTCTACAGGACTGGGCTAACAAGGGAGCTGCTGCAGAACCAGGGAATCACAGCTGTCAGTTCCAGAATCCTATAGCCTATGTCACAATCCACGGGATGCCTTACCTGTTGCCTCTCTTCCCAACGTATTCATTTCCCAATTCAGGTTTCACATGAGAATGTTTAATTGGTGGACCACAAATCACATTCAGAATCCTAGCTACAAGGGGGTTTTACAGTCTTTGCAGTACAAAAAGGCACACTAGAAAAAGGTTGGAATAGAACGGTGAGCCACTCCTGAGCATCTGCTGCAGTATGCCATCAAGCTCAAGCAGTTGGTGATGGCCTTTCTTTGGCATCTGAAAAGTCTGGGAGAAGTACAACTTAGATTGAGGCTTATAATTAATGAAAGAGTCCATAAATGGAATGAAAGGAGTTGACTGCAAGCCTCAAAAGAAGTCACATGAAAATCATCTTCTTAAAGATATCAAACGTAAAGATCTTCACAAATGCAATCTTTTTAAATAATGTAGTCTCTGCCTCCTTTCCTGATGCTAGAAAGGAGCCTACAGAAAAATACCTTAGTACACATACTAACAGGGAGACAATTTCAGGACCTGGATCTGGGCTATGCACTCTGGTAAGTCTGTGCAGCATAGGAGATGGAGCTGGTAATTACTCTGCATGAAGATGTCTCCCTCAGTGATGCTGTAGGTAACCAGCATAGTTCCTCCTCTGCTGCTAATACTTTGGAAAAGCAAATAAGTACAAAATTTTTTATTTCAGTTTAATAATTTTGTTCTAAGCTTACAAAAATAAGCAAGGGATTATTGGAGTTATCCCAGAAAAACATTGACAATTAGTAAAGTAAGATAACTAAAGAACAATTGCAATTCCAGTGAACATGACTTAGGACCACAACATGATTATAAAATAAAATTAAACAATCACATGTATGTACTCTATTTGGAGCAAAAGCTTTTAGGGGGGAACCATTGCTCAGCCTAGGATGACATTTCCCAAAGTGGGTTTCCAAGGATTCCAATAGTGCTTTTTGGTGTTGTCAGTTTTTTATTAATGATCACAAAATCCTCCCATTGCAGTATGCCTGCACCTTTGTGATATGACTCTGCCCTTTCTCCCACCCAGAGATTCTATTTATCCACCCCTTTAAATATGGGCTGAACTTGACTTGCTTTGACCAATGGAATGTGGCAGAAGTGATTTTTTTCATGAGTTCCAAAGCCTTGGCTTTAAGAAGCCATGTAACTTGTACCTTCCCCATCTTGAACACTGCCCTGAGGCTACCTAAGGAAACCAGTTTAGCCTACTAAAGGATGAGAGCCTGCATGGAGGGTAACAGGCCAGCACCAACTACCAGGCATATGACTGAGGCCATCTCAGACATTCCTATCCAGCCAACCTTACAACAGAATGCCACTTGAGAAATAAGTCCAACAGAACAGCTCAATCGACCCACAGAATCATAAGAAATAATACATTGATGTTTTAATCCAAAAATTAAAAAAGACTTCCCTTAGTTGCCCTCTTAGAGTTACTTTTTACGATAAGATCCAGGTTCATTAATTTGGTTTCTTAGGTCCATCATAACATGTTGCTTACAATACAGACCCTGAAAATCTCCACTAAGAGCCTAGATTCTGTTTATGATTCTATGTAATGGGAAATGTTCGCCTGTTTTCCTTAAGGAAGAACTGGAAAACATGGGAAGCTGTTTAGGCTGCTATCATCATTTGTATAATTACAAAACTCAACAAAGCAGCTGCCAGTGTGCAAAACAGCTGCCAATGTGCAGTCTGACAAAGGAAGCCTATCACACACAGAGTGTTTTCTGGAGAATTCACAGAGAGCTGTGCTGGGGTGTGTAGGGCAGTCTGCAGAGTTGTATGCCACAAGCTATTGCCAACAGCTGCCTCTGCTGGAATCTATGCCTGCTCTCTCTCTCCCTCTTCCTCCCCTTCTCTCTCTCTCTCTCTCTCTCTCTCTCACACACACACACACACACACACACAGAAAGAGAGAAACAGAAGCTTGCTTTATGTTTTCACACAGAGAGGCTTTCTTTTGAATTGATTTTTGTTTAAAGACTGTCTTAGAAAATGTCCCCAAACTAATGTCTTGAAAAATAAATAACAAAATATAAATTCTACAATTGCCAGTCTCCACACCCATAAAACTCTGTTAGCACCCATTTGGATGATATGTTTCCTTGCTGAACCTTGATTTTCTTACTATATGAAAGTATGCCCCATCTGAAAAGGAAGAGGAGAGCTGTCCCAGAGAACACCCCAAAACATCATGGGTTACTGGGTGATAATGCTTTCTCCTACCATTGGTTTCCTCTTCTCACATAGTAAAGCCCATAGCCACTTCTTGCTCTTGGAACTATGGGTGGGGATAATTTACTGAGGGCTTCCCTAGTGGCTCAGAGGTAAAGAATCTGACTGTCAGTGCAGGAGACATGGGTTCAATCCTGGGTTGGAACAATCCCCTGGAGAAGGGACTGGCTACCCACTCTGGTATTCTTGCCTGGGAAATCCCTTGGACAGAGGAGCCCGGCAGGCCACAGTTGCAAAGAGTTGGACACAACTTAGCAACTAAACAACAACAACAAATTTGTTGAATGATGAAAGTGAAAGTGAAGTCACTCAGTCGTGTCCCACTCTTTGCGACCCCTTGGACTGTAGCCTACCAAGCTCCTCTGTCCATGGGATTTTTCAGGCAAGAATACTGGAGTGGGTTGCCATTTCCTTCTCCAGGGGATCTTTCCAGCCCAGGGATCGAACCCGGGTTTCCCAGCATTGGAGGCAGCGCTTTAACCTCTGAGCCAATGAAGCAGTTGGAAATAACAGCAATCAAGATCCATCACAAAAATTGGGGGTTATCAAAGGAAAATCCCATGTGAAAAAGTCTGAGGAATGAATAAAATGTTTTATCTTCCTTGGAGGTATCCTCCCTTTTCTCCCCAGCTTTATCTCTAGCCACTCTTTCCCAAATCTCTGAGCTTACCTACTGCACTGTACTCTTGCTTCTTATGTGGCCTCAAGAGAAGTAACATGAATTTGATCAGGATAGCTTGTAGTCATAGACAAAACCCTAACCTTGGTTTAAATCCGTCTTGCCACCTACAGGGTGCCTAAACATGATTGGAAAAAGGTATGCAGGTGAGCTCATTTTAGATTTAGGACTATAAGCCACACGCAGATATTCAGTGCTGCCTGGCAGTCCTATTATACTCGCTGCTGCTGCTGCTTAGTCGCTTCAGTCACATCCAACCCTTTGCGACCCTATGAACTGCAGGCTCCTCTGTCCATGGGTTTCTCTAGGCAAGAGTACTAGAGTGGGTTGCCATGCCCTCTTCCAGGGGATCTTCACAACCGAGGGATTGAATCCGGGTCACCTGCATCGCAGGCAGATTCTTTACCACTGAGCCACCAGGGAAGCCTCCCTATTATACTTACCAAAGGTCAAATCATTCTCCCATTATTTAAGATGCTATGTCATGCTATTGCCTCCTGCCTCACAACTTCAACACCTTTTCCCTACTCCTAACTTTTAGCTCATGACTTTATTTCCTGTTTCACTGAAAAATCAGTCACAAAGAGTTCTCACTTGCACATGCTTCAGCACCACTTCTTTCAATTTCATTGTGTAAGCAGGGAGGGTAAGAGGTCCTGAGAGAAAGAGAATCAGGTATGGCTTTCTTGACAGGAAAGACACCATTTTTGGCCTAAGCCATTTTGGGATCTAAGCCTGGCCACAATGCTTGCCCTTAAAATGGTCTCAGTAATTAATCAAAATCACTGCAGATGGTGATTGCAGCCATGAAATTAAAAGACCTTTACTCCTTGGAAGGAAAGTTATGACCCACCTGGACAGCATATTAAAAAGCAGAGACATTACTTTGCCAACAAAGGTCCATCTAGTCAAGGCTATGGTTTTTGCATTAGTCATGTATGGATGTGAGAGTTGAACTATAAAGAAAGCTGAGCACAGAAGAATTGATGCTTTTGAGCTGTGGTGTTGGAGAAGGCTCTTGAGAGTCGTTTGGACTGCAAGGAGATCCAACCAATCCATCCTAAGGGAGATTAGTCCTGGGTGTTCATTGGAAGGACTGATGTTGAGGCTGAAACTCCAATACTTTGGCCACTTGATGTGAAGAGCTGACTCACTGGAAAAGACCCTGATGCTGGGAAAGATTGAGGACAGGAGGAGAAGGGGACGACAGAGGATGAGATGGTTGGATGGCATCAGCAACTCAATGGACATGAGTTTGGGTAAACTCTGGGAGTTGGTGATGGACAGGGATGCCTGGTGTGCTGCGATTCATGGAGTCGGAAAGAGTTGGACATGACTGAGTGACTGAACTGAACTGAATTAATTATCTTAAGGGGACAAAATAATGCAGAAACAAATGACTGTTATTAGGTAAGAGAAGTAACAAA
This sequence comes from Bubalus bubalis, assembly GCF_019923935.1. Taxonomy (NCBI): domain Eukaryota; kingdom Metazoa; phylum Chordata; class Mammalia; order Artiodactyla; family Bovidae; genus Bubalus; species Bubalus bubalis. Next base: position 19,697,006 of record NC_059181.1, read on the forward strand.
AGCAAAGATGATTTATCAGTTGTAAAGACTCCTTGTTTTATTTCAATGGTAAAGATTGAACCACCATATCAACCACCAGATCAATGGGAACCTAAGGGATGATGGTATTGACCTTTTCTGACCCTCGTGACTTCAGTCAACGAAAGCTTGGACTCTGTGGACTGCTCAAGCCGCTTCAAGAATATGCATGTACCCTTAGTTTAAAACTTCCCCAGTTTTAACAGCTTTGCTGTTCAGGAGATTTTACTTTGGGGGAAGATCTCCAGTGTTCCCCTTACTTGCTGCAAGTAATAAATCCTTTCTCTTCCCACTCTTTGGCTTGGTTCTTTCTTTTGTCTCAATACTCACCAAGAGGCGAACTCAGGTTTTGGGTCACAATTGCATCTACACCCATATACTCTGCCTTCTCTTCAGTTATAAAAGATAAACTGTCTAGCTGCTATGTTGATGTATTGTCACCCATACCCTTCTCACTACTTCAGGGATAATAGCTCTATAACTGTCCCTCTTTTCTCCTGCAGCATCTATTCTTCTATCATTTTCACCAGCTTTAATAAGTCCAATTATAAAAATCTACATTGTTTCATAATTAAGCACCACCTCACACCAGTCAGAATAGTCATCATTAAAAAGTCTATAAATAAATGCTAGAGAGGATATGGAGAAAAGGGAGCCCTCCTACACTGTTAGTGAGAGTGTAATTGGTACAGCCACTAAAGAGAAGAGTAGGGAGGGTCCTCGGTAAACTAAAAATAGAGTTGCCATCAGTTCAGTTCAGTTCAGTTCAGTCGCTCAGTCGAGTCCGACTCTTTGCAACCTCATGAATCGCAGCACGTCAGGCCTCCTTCCCCATCACCAACTCCCGGAATTCACTCAGACTCACGTCCATCGAGTCAGTGATGTCATCCAGCCATCTCATCCTCTGTCGTCCCCTTCTCCTCCTGCCCCCAATCCCTCCCAGCATCAGAGTCTTTTCCAATGAGTCAACTCTTCTCATGAGGTGGCCAAAGGACTGCAGTTTCAGCTTTAGCATCATTCCTTCCAAAGAAATCCCAGGGCTGATCTCCTTCAGAATGGACTGGTTGGATCTCCTTGCAATCCAAGGGACTCTCAAGAGTCTTCTCCAACACCACAGTTCAAAAGCATCAATTCTTCGGCACTCAGCCTTCTTCACAGTCCAACTCTCACATCCATACATGACCACAGGAAAAACCACAGCCTTGACTAGACCGACCTTTGTTGGCAAAGTAATGTCTCTGCTTTTGAATATGCTATCTAGGTTGGTCATAACTTTCCTTCCAAGGAATAAGCGTCTTTTAATTTCATGGCTGCAGTCACCATCTGCAGTGATTTTGGAGCCCCCAAAAATAAAGTCTGACACTGTTTCCACTGTTTCCCCATCTATTTCCCATGAAGTGGTGGGACCAGATGCCATGATCTTCGTTTTCTGAATGTTGAGCTTTAAGCCAACTTTTTCACTCTCCTCTTTCACTTTCATCAGGAGGCTTTTTAGTTCCTCTTCACTTTCTGCCATAAGGGTGGTGTCATCTGCATATCTGAGGTTATTGATATTTCTCCCAGCAAACTTGATTCCAGCTTGTGTTTCTTCCAGTCCAGCGTTTCTCATAATGTACTCTGCATATAAGTTAAATCAGCAGGGTGACATTATACAGCCTTGATGTACTCCTTTTCCTATTTGGGACCAGTCTGTTGTTCCATGTCTGGTTCTAACTGTTGCTTCCTGACCTGCATACACATTTCTCAAGAGGCAGATCAGGTGGTCGGTATTCCCATCTCTTTCAGAATTTTCCACAGTTTATTGTGATCCACACAGTCAAAGGCCTTGGCATAGTCAATAAAGCAGAAATAGATGTTTTTCTGGAACTCTCTTGCTTTTTCCAACTCTTGGGCATATCCCTCGACAAAACTATAAATCAAAAAGATATATGCAGCACTATGTTCATAGCAGCACTCTTTACAATAGCCAAGACATGGAAACAACCTAAATGTCCATCAACAGAGGAATGGATAAAAAAGATGCAGTAAATATATACAATGGATTATTGCTCCACCATTAAAAAGAATGAAATAATGCCATTTGCAGCAACATGGATGGACCTAGAGATTATCATACTAAGCAAAATAAGTCTGGAAGAGAAAGATAAATTCCATATGATATCACTTATATGTGGAATCTAAAATATGACACAAATGAACATATCTACAGCAGATACAGACTCCTAGGCACAGAGAACAGACTGTGGATGCTGAGGGGTAGGGGAGGTGGGGGAGGAAAGGATAGGGAGTTTGGGATTAGCAGACAGAAACTATCATATATAGGATGCATAAACAACAAATTCCTAGTGTATAGCACAAGGAGCTATATTCAATACCTTCTGACAAACCATAATGGAAAAGAATATGAAAAAGAATATATATATATATATGTATAACTGAATCTCTGTGAAGAGATTAAGAAGAGGTGGTGAGAAAACTCAGATGACAGATTTTATTTTCTTGGGCTCCACAATCATTGTGAACAGTGACTACAGCCATGAAATTAAAAGATACTTTCCCACCAACAGTGTAAGAGGGTTCCCTTTTCTCCACATCCTCTCCAGCATTTGTTGCTTGTAGACTTTTGGACCACAGCCATTCTGACTGGCGTGAAATGGTACCTCATTGTGGTTTTGATTTGCATTTCTCTGATAATGAGTGATGTTGAGCATCTTTTCTTGTGTTTGTTAGCCATCTGTATGTCTTCTTTGGAGAAATGTCTATTTAGTTCTTTGGCCCATTTTTTGATTGGGTCGTTTATTTTTCCAGAATTGAGCTGCAGGAGTTGCTTGTATATTTTTGAGATTAATTCTTTGTCAGTTGCTTTATGGAGAACAGTGTGGAGATTCCTTAAAAAACTGGAAATAGAACTGCCATATGACCCAGCAATCCCACTGCTGGGCATACACACTGAGGAAACCAGAAGGGAAAGAGACACATGTACCCCAATGTTCATCGCAGCACTGTTTATAATAGCCAGGACATGGAAGCAACCTAGATGTCCATCAGCAGATGAATGGATAAGAAAGCTGTGGTACATATACACAATGGAGTATTACTCAGCCATTAAAAAGAATACATTTGAATCAGTTCTAATGAGGTGGATGAAACTGGAGCCTATTATACAGAGTGAAGTAAGCCAGAAAGAAAAACACCAATACAGTATACTAATGCATATATATGGAATTTAGAAAAATGGTAATGATAACCCTGTATGCGAGACTGCAAAAGAGACACAAATGTACAGAAGAGTCTTTTGGACTCTGTGGGAGACGGCAAGGGTGGGATGATTTGGGAGAATGGCATTGAAACATGTATAATATCATATAAGAAACGAAATCACCAGTCCAGGTTCGATGCAGGATACAGGAAGCTTGGGGCTGGTGCACTGGGGTGACCCAGAGGGATGGTATGGGGAGGGAGGTGGGAGGGGGGTTCAGGATTGGGAACACGTGTACACCCATGGCAGATTCATGTTTATGTATGGCAAAACCAATACAATATTGTAAAGTAATTAGCCTCCAATTAAAATAAATAAATTTAAATTAAAAAAAATTAAAATAAAAAATAAATATATGGTAAAATAAAATAAAATAAAATAAAAGATGCTTGCTCCTTGGAAGGAAAGCTATGACAAACTTAGACAGCATGTTAAAAAGCAGAGACATCACTTTGCCAACAAAGGTCTGTATAGTCAAAGGTATGTTTTTTCCAGTAGTCATGTATAGATGTAAGAGTTGGTCCATAAAGAAGGCTGAGCACCAAAGAATTGATGCTTTTGAACTGTGGTGTTGGAGAAGACTCTTGAGAACCCCTTGGACTGCAAGGAGATCAAACCAGTCAATCCTAAAGGAGATCAACCCTGAGTATTCATTGGAAGGACTGCTGCTGAAGCTGAAGCTCTAATTGTTTGGACACGTGATGTGAAGAGCTGACTCACTGGAAAAGACCCTGAGGCTGGGAAAGACTGAAGGCAAAAGGAGGAGTGGGCAGAGGATGAGATGGTTAGATACCATCACCAACTCAATAGACATGAATTTGAGCAAACTGAGGCTTCCCTAGTAGCTCAGTTGGTCAAGAATCTGCCTGCAATGCAGGAGACCCCAATTCAATTCCTGGGTCAGGAAGATCCACTGGAGAAGGGACAGGCTACCCACTCCAGCATTCTTGGGCTTCCCTGGTGGCTCAGCTGGTAAAGGATCTGCCTGCAATACGGGAGACCTGGGTTCGATCCCTGGGCTGGGAAGATCCCCTGGAGAAGGGAAAGGGTACCCACTCCAGTATTCTGGCCTGGAGAATTCCATGGACTGTATAGTCTGTGGGATTGCAAAGAGTTGGACACGACTGAGAGACTTTCACTTCACTTCAGGGAGGCAGTAGAGCACAGAGGAGCCTGGCGTGCTGCAGTCCATGGGATCGCAAAGAATCAGACACAACTTGGTGACTGAACAACAATAACAACATACCTGAGTCATTTGGTGTATAGCAGAAACTAAATACAACATTGTAAATCGACTATACATCAATAAAATTGTTTTTTAAAGCTTCACTGTTTCAATATTCCCTCACCATTTCATTATTCCACTTTACAGCTAAAGTCTTTGAAAATGTTGCCCATACAGCCTTCACTTCTTTCCTTCCAAATGCTCCTTGAGCCTAGTACAACATGGTTTTTGTTATCAACATTTCAATGAAATTTGCCTCTTCCCAAGTCCCTTCCAAATTGCCAGATCCAATGTCAATCCTCAGTTGTTATGTTCCTTGAGCTCTTCGCATCATTTGTCAAAGTTGATCATTCTCTCCTTCATGAAACTTTCTTTACTTGGCTTCCAGGACTGATATTGTTTCCATGATGGCTGCCTCTTCTGAGTCTCCTTTGTTATTTTCTTGTTCCATATTTCTATATATCATAATGCCCCTGAGTCAATCCTCATACATCTTCTATCTACATGCTCTCTCTAAATGATTTCATTGCTTTAAATAAAAATTATAAACTGATACCTCCCAAATGTTTCCAGCTCCAAGCATCCCCTGAATTCCAGTTTCATATCTATTGCCTGCTCTTGGATTTCTAATGGACACCTCAAAATTAGCATGTTGAAAAATTAACCCTAGCTTCCCCTCTCCCAAACCTGCACCTTATTCAGTGTTCCCCATCTCAGCAAATGTTTTCCATGACAGTAAATGGCAGTGCTCTAGGCTGAATATTTGTGTCTCCCCCAAAATTCACATATTGAAATTCTAAGCCCTAATACTATGGTATTAGGAGCTGGGGCCTTTGGGAGGTGATTAGGTCATGAGAGTGGACCTTTTATAAATGCGATTAGTATGGGTCTCCATACTAAGAAGACCCATTAGAATGGTTCTCTTATATAAGAGACCTCAGAGAGGTCACTCACCCCTTCTGTCATGCGAGGACACAGCAAGAAGACAGCTGTCTATGAACCAAGAAGTGGGCCCTCACCAGACACTGAATCTGCCAACACTTGCATCTTGCACTTTCCAGCCTCCAGAAATGTGAGAAATAAAATTTTGTTGTTTATAAACCACCAGTCTATGGTATTCTGTTACAGCAGCCCAAACAGACTGAGACAGGCACCATTATTCATCATTTGCTCAAGTCACAAAAGTTGTAGTCATCTTTTACTCTTTTACACACTACATCTAATCCCGTTAGCAAATCCTGTAGCTTCTACCACCACTCATCTCACCTCTCCCACCAGTATAGTCCAGGTCTCAGCAACCATGACCACTCATCTGGATTACTGCAATAGTATTCTGCCTTGTACTCCTATCTCACTACATTTCATTGTTCTATAGTTTCCAGGATGACCCTTTAAAAAATATATGTCTGTGTATATCTTTCCCATGTTCAAAACCTTCTAGTGGTTTTCTAAAACACTTAGAAAAAATCTAAAGTCTTTATTGTAGCCTACAAAATCTGTCACTTCATGGCCTCTTAATATTTCTCTGTCCTCATTTTCTGCCACTAGCTCTCTTTTTCACTAAGCTCAAACCAGACATGGGCCTCCTGCTCTTCTTCAATCACAACAAACATGTTCCCACCTGAGGGCCTTGACTTTCTCCCCTCTCAGAGACTGTCTTCCTCAGTATCTTCACATGACTCACTCACTTCATTCAGGTCTCTGCTCAAATGTTACTGTCTTAAGTGGCATCACCCATAATTCATTCTCATGTATTGATTAATTTCTTCTTCATAAAACTTACCACTAACTAACATTAAACTACACAATTTTATTTTGTTCACTAGAATGACTATTTTACCTAATAGCTTTTCACTAAATACTGTTGTATTAATTAATCAATAACTTCCTGAAAAACCTTGTGAAAGAAGACTATGTCTGTCTTAATAGGGTCTGGTCAGTCCCTGGAGGAAGGATGGATGGGAACACCTATTTCCTTTGAGTAGAAGCTTCATCTCAAGTCCTAATGGGGAAGTCTAGGCACCACCAAGGCTTCCTTTACAATGATCTTTGTAAATTAATTAAAATATATACACAAAAAAAATCTAGAATACCTGGGCAGTCCCACTTTAAGGAGCAGTTCTTCTGATTCCCACTTGACACAAATCACTATTTGAATGTACTTGGTGAATACATCATTTCAAACTCAGGTCAGAGGATTTAAGTATTTCAAACAGTTTCTGATTTGAATGTTTAAAACAGTACTTCTATCTTTAAATGAAGAAATGTCTGAAGTAGTACCTAATAATAAAGACTAATAAGCCAGAAACCTAGGTTTGATGCAGGATACAGAATGCTTCGGGCTGGTGCACTGGGATGACCCAGAGGGATGGTACGGGGAGGGAGGTGGGAGGGGGGTTCAGGATGGGGAACATGTGTACACCCATGGTGGATTCATGTTGATGTATGGGAAAACCAATACAATATTGTAAAGTGATTAGCCTCTAATTAAAATAAATAAATTTAAATTTAAAAAAAAAACAAAATAAAAATAAATAAAAAAGATTTGTCATGCTGATTAAACTGATAGGAGTCTTTGAAGACGTTTTCATTTGGCTGGGTGGAGCTGTCAGGCCTTCCTCTTCAATATTCTGTTTGCTTTGCATCCCAGGGACTTTTTTCCCACAAGGATAATTGACGGTTTTTTCAACTAAACTCTAATACTGGTGCTCTTTCCACAATTCACAGGGACACTGTGAATTGCATCCCTGTGGGAAAAACATTAGACTAATAGATGGGAATTTTTCAGTCTTAAAATTCTATCCATAAATTTTCCTCATAATGGGTGCTAGCAGTACTAGTAGTAGACAAAATTATAGAAGTGGCAGGAAATGCAGACTAGTGTAGTAATTTAGAAACTTTATTTGCATGTGTGGTTGTGGTCATATACTGCAAATGTATGCCATGTTTACTTTGAGTAAAACTTCTCCTAGTTCACAAGACTGAGTTATGCATGTCAGGATTTTGTGTTTTTTCCCAAAGAGCACTATAATTCCCCAATGCTTCACTATCTGAACCAAATTAACAATTTCCTCTTATAGAGAAGCAAACTAACATTTAGTGAGAGCATAATTTACCTTCTTACTTTAAACTTTTAAAAAATTTTAAATGGTTTATGACAACCACATTTGCACTGGGGTGACCCAGAGGGATGGTACGGGGAGGGAGGTAGGAGGGGGGCTCAGGATGGGGAACACGTGTACACCCGTGGCGGATTCATGTTGATGTATGGGAAAACCAATACAATAGTGTAATTAGCCTCCAATTAAAATAAATAAATTTAAATTTAAAGAAAACCACATTTCATAGATGTGGAAACTGAGAGTTTAGGAGTAGCAATTGTCTATTTCAAGTCACAGAGGAGTAAAGTATAGAGAATCCAGTGTGTAAACACACATAGATGTGAATACATACCAAAATACCAGTTGCTTTGTTAGCCTGGCCTGTAGACACCAAAACAATGCCAAATTTGTGTACTCAGCACCCTTTTTCTTAATTTAATATTTTGAAAATACAAAAAATAAATAAAAATGAGAAAAGAACATAACAAATACCTGTAAACAATGTCTTTTCTCACATTCCCCCCACCCCTAAATTTGGGTTTATTATATTCCCATAAATATGTTTTGATTGGCATTATACTTAATTCTTAGGTTGATGTTGGGACAATTAACATATTTATAATTATGGAGTCTTCTCCATAAACATGGCTTGCTGTTGTTGCTGTTCAAAAACATGGTGCTTCTTACCATTTCCTCAGGTTTCCCTTTAAGTCTTATAATAACAGCTTGTATTCTTTCTTCATAAAGGTCATGTACATCCTTTGTTGGATCTACTGTTCTTCTTTTTAAGCTGCTGCTGAAAATGGCACCTTTTAAAAATTACACTTTGGTCTAATTTTATTACTGATGGATAGAAATACAATTGATCATCACATATTGATCTTCTCTTTAGTGAATTTGCTTAACTTTCTTATCAATTCTAATAATTTTTCTAGCAGTTTTCTTGTATCTTCAGTATAGACAATTGCATATTCAACAGTGGTAGTTTTATTCCTTACTTTCCTATTCTTTTTTTTTTTGTCATTTTAGTTTTTTTTTAATTTTATTTTATTTTTAAACTTTACATAATTGTATTAGTTTTGCCAAATATCAAAATGAATCTGCCACAGGTATTCTTATAAATTTTATTCTCTTTTTAAAAAAATTCTTGTCTTACCATGCTGGACTAGAATCTCCAGTGAAATGCTGAAATGAAGCAAAGATAATGGTACCCTTTTCTTGATCCTTATTTTAAAAATAAGGCTGCTAGCATTAAACTATTGAATATGATGTTTATTATGGAAGTTCTTTTTTTTTTTGAGTTTTAAAGTGCTTTAATTGATATTCTTATAGTCTCTTACAATTTTTCTACAATAACAATTCTACTTTCAAAGTTTCCATAATTCCTAACTAGTTACTATCTTAAAATGGATATTATTTTCCAGTCTTAATACATACTCTTAATCAGGTAAAGAAAATTCTTCTGTATTGTCAGTCTGTAAGAGATTTCTAAGTCATAAATACTGAATTCAATCAAATGATTCTTCTGGTTCTATTGAGATAACAATATTTTTCCTTTATTCATTTATTGTGTTGAATTACATTAATGGGTTTTCTTAATGGTAAACCAATCTTGTGAAACTGGATTTTAAAAAGAAACTATTTCAGTTTCAGTTTTGGCTGAAGCCTCAACATTAAACAACACATTCCAATGTCCACCATGCAGGTCTTGTAAAAGAGGTAGTTGCAAACTGAACAATGGCACCCCACTCCAGTACTCTTGCCTGGAAAATCCCATGGACGGAGGAGCCTGGTGGGCTGCAGTCCATGGGGTCGCTGAGGGTTGGACACGACTGAGCGACTTCACTTTCACTTTTCACTTTCATGCATTGGAGAAGGAAATGGCAACCCACTCCAGTGTTCTTGCCTGGAGAATCCCAGGGATGGGGAAGCCTGGTGGCCTGCCGTGTATGGGGTCTCACACAGTCGGACACGACTGAAGTGACTTAGCAGCAGCAGCAGCTGATCACCAATCCCCACATCTAAAAGAAGGTGGAAAGGCCAAGAAAGGGCTTGGAAATTAGGAGAGGAATTGGAAGAAAGCTGTAGGCATTCTATGCATCTAACTTTCTCCCAGTGAAAGGGTGTGGGAGCAGGGTTCACATTCACCTTGTGCTAGGGAAAGGAACTTCAATGGAACTACTTGAAGATTTGGTATGTGTCACCCAGATCTCAGAAGACACAGAAGTACACCAGTTATCAACTCCACTTGAGAAATATGAAGGATAGGAGGGTCTCAAAAAAGCCCACAGGAATACTCCATAAGAAAAACAAATTGGTTTTAAATATGAGCTAGGCTCAAATAGCTCAAAAGACACTTGCTCCTTGGAAGCAAAGCTATGACAAACCTAGACAGCATATTAAAAACCAGAAACATTATTTTGCCAACAAAGGTCCATATAGTCAAAGCTATGGTTTTTCAAGTAGTCATGTATGGATGTGAAAGTTGGACCATATCAAAGGCTGAGCACCAATGAATTGATGCTTTTGAATTGTGGTGCTAGAGAAGACTATTGTGAGTCCTTTGGACAGCAAGGAAATCAAACCAGTCAACCCTAAAGGAAATCAACCCTGAACGTTCATTGGAAGCACTGATGCTGAAGCTGAAGCTCCAACACTTTGGCCACCTGATGCAAAGAGCCAACTCATTGGAAAAGACCCTGATGCTAGGAAAGACCAAAGGCAAAAGGAGAAGGGGGTGGCAGAGGATGAGATGGTTGAATGGCATCATGACACAGTGGACACGAGTTTGAGCAAAGTCCAGGAGATAGTGAAGGACAGGGAAGCCTGGCATGCTGCAGTCCAGGGGGTCACTGAGTCAGATATGACTTAGTGACTGAACAACAACAAAGCTCAAATAATGTTGGTGCTGGTTCATGAAAGAATTAGTCAAGAAAGAACTTCCTCTTCTCACCTATTTCCTTCTATGGTGCAATTCTAGAAGGATCACAAACCCACATAAGCAATATGGCAGTGAAGGATTAGAAGCGTTCTATGGAGAAACTAAGAAGATACTGACAACATCTCCTTTCTCATTTCAACTACACAGCCCACAGTAGGCCAAGGTAAGAGATGGAAGAAGATGCAGCTTTAAAGAAATACTAAAGTTTTAATTATTACTGATACTATAATTAAGCTGAGACTCTTTCTGTGATAAGACATGACCAAAATACACAAGGGTCAAGCAACTGTCTTACTTTCGATCCAAGAGAAAAGATGTAATTCCATGAGTGGACTTAAGTTGGCAACAGGGAAATCAAAGTTATTTTCTGACAATATCCCCATGAGTCCTACTTATTCCTAGCTACACTTTTATGCCTGAGTTAAATTCAACCTAGTTTTGTTGCATATTTTAAGACATTAAAATGCAAACATCTTAAACTATTCTTGATAATATTTTATAATTATTGAAATAGTATTGATAATGTTTCACTTAGGATGTTTGCATTTGTATTAATTGGTGAGATTGGCCAGCAATTTTCCTTTCTTAAAATGCCCATGTCTGTTTTTTATATGAAGATTATACTAGCCTCAATAAAATAATTGAGTATTCCCTCATTTTCTATTGCCTGAGAGGCTACAGAAGATTGGAATCCTATGTTTCTTGAATGTCTGGTAGAATTCATCCATAAAATCACTTAGGCTGAGTACTTTGTGCTTGTGTGGGAGGGAATCTTTAGCTACTGACTCAGATTCCTTAATGATTGTGTTTATTCTAGTTTTCTGTTTAGTCAGTTTTAATGTTATATTTTCTGGGGAATTATCTGTTTTATCTAAGTTTTTAAGTACATGAGTAAAAAGTTTACCATAAAATCTCTCACCATTTTTAATCTCTGATATATTTGATCTATGATGTTTTGTCCCATTTTTGTTTCTAACATTGTTTAATTTACCCAATCTCTTCTTCAAGTTTAAACATTTTATTCAAATAAAGTTATAAGAAATAACATAGAAAGATTCCATAAATTCTTCCCCCAGTTTCCCCCAGTAGTAACATCTTGCATAACTATAGTGCCATATTGCAACAGGGATCTTGATTTTCGTACAATCTCTCTATTTTATTTAGATTTTATAGTTTTACATGAACCTATTTGTGAGTATATCAATATCTATATATACATATTTATGCATGATCAGTTGCTGAGTCATGTTTGACTCTTTGCAACCCCACGAACTGTAGCCCACCAGGCTCCTCTGTCCATGAAATTTTCCCGACAAGAATACTGGAGTGGGTTGTCATTTCCTACTCCAGGGGATCTTCCCCACCAAGGGATTGAACCCATGTCTCTTGTGTCTCCTGCATTGGCAGGCAGATTCTTTACTGCTGACCTGTGAAGCCCATGTACATACTTACCTCTATACAATTTTATCAATGTGTAGATTCATGGGTCCATCACCACAGTCAACATACTACATAACAGTTTGATCACAACAAGGATACACTTTTATAACTGTACCTACTTCTCTCCCATTCTCTGCCCCAGTCTCTTAACCACTGGCAACTTCTAATCTGTTCTCTTTCCCTTTAATTGTCATATCAAGAATGTTTGTTACATAATGGAATGGAATGATGCAGTATACATGCAATTTCTTCAGACTGGCTTTTCTTTACTCAGCAGAACTGTCTAGAAATCCATCCAAGACATATCAGTAGTCCATTCTTTTTTATTGTTGAATAATAGTCCATAGTATGGGTATACCATAGTTGGTTTAACCATTCACCCACTGAAGAACATCAAGGTTGTTTCCAGTTTGGGGCTATTACAAATAAGGCTATTGTGAACATTTCTGCACAGGTTTTTGTATACAAACAAATTTCCATTTTGCTGGGATAAATGCCCCAAAATACAATTGCTGGGTTGTATGCTATATGTATGTTTAGTTTTATTATTATTATTATTATTATTTTATGGAACTGCTGAACTGTTTTCCAGATTGGCTGAACCATTTTATATTTCCACCAGCAATTTATGACTGATCCAGTTTCTACTCTTACTTGCCACCATTTCGTGTTATCCTTTTTTTTTTTAAGCCATTCTATGTAGTAATATTTCAATGTGGTTTTAATTTAAATTTCTCTAGTGGCCAATAAAGTTGAACATCTTTCATATGTTTATATGCTATCTATATATCTTCTCTTGTGACATGTCTATTCTCATAGTTTGTTCATTTTCTAATTGGATGGTTTTTTACTATTGTGTTTTGATAGTTCATTATATATTCTGGATACAAGTCCTTTTTCAAATGTGTGGCTTTAAACTTTTTTCTCCCACTCCTTAGCATATCTTTTCATCCTCTTCACATGGTTTTTCACAGAGAAAAGCTTTTTATTTTGATTCGGTTCAATTTATCAATTTTTCCTTTTATGGATCATATTTTTTATGTCAAGTCTAAGAAGTCTTTGCCTATTCTTAGTTCCCAAAGATTTTTTCTGTTTATTTCTAAAATATATCTAGCTTTACATTTTAACATTTAAGAAACCTGTGATCCATTTGGAGTTAAATTCTGTGTAAGATTTTAACATTTAAGAAGTCTGTGATCCATTTGGAGTTAATTTCTGTGTAAAGTGTGAAGTTTGGGTCAAGGTTCTTTTTTTTTCCCCCTATGGATGTCTAAATGTTACAGCACTGTTTGTTGAAAAGGCCATTCTTCCTACTTTGAATTGCTTTTGAACCTTTGTCATATATCAGTGGGGGTCTATTTCTGGGATCTGTATTCTATTCTACTGACCTATGTGTCTATCCCTTCACTAAGACCACACTTCTTTATTACTCTAGCTATATAACCAACCTTGAATTAGGTAGAGTGATTCCTCCCACTTAATTCTTCTTTTTCAAGAATGTTTTAGCTATTCTAGAAGTTATGTTTTTCATATAAATTTTAAAATATGCTTGTTTATTTCCACAAAGATCCTCACTGGGATTTTCCTAAGAATTGCATTAAATCTATATACCAATTTAAGGAGAGCTGACAGTTACATATTGAATATTTTGATAAATGAACACAGTATGTCTCTCCATTTATTTAGGTCTTTGATTTCTTTCATAAAATTGTGTCATTTTCAGAATAAAGATTCTTTATGTCTGTTGCTCAGTTTATACCTAAGTATTTCATTTTCATTGAGAAATTATAAATGGAATTTTGTTTTTAATTTGATTTTCATAAGTTTATTCTTAATCTATAGAAATGTGGTTGATTCTTGCATCTTACAAAAATATTGAATTAACTTACTAGTTCTCGGAGTGTTTTTGTAGATTACTTGGGATATCCTACATAGATAATCATCTGCAAATGATTGTCTATGGGCTTCCCTTGTGCTTTAGATGGTAAAAAATCTGCCTGCAATGTGGGAGACCTGGGTTCGATCCCTGGGTTGGGAAGATCCCCTGAAGAAGGGAAAGGCTACCCACTCCAGTATTCTGGCCTGGAGAATTCCATGGGCTGTATAGTCCATGGGGTTGCAGAGTTGGACATGACTGAGCAACTTTCACTTTCACTTGTTTCACATAGACAATCATCTGCAAATAGATAGCTGTATTTCTTTCTGCCTAATCTGTATGCTTTTGTGTGTGTGTGTGTGTGTCTAATTGCAGTGGCCAGAACATTCGATATTATGTTAAACAAGAATGGTGAGAGAATAATAGCAAATGAAGCAAATGACAAACAACTAATCTCAAAAATATACAAGCAACTCCTACAGCTCAACTCCAGAAAAATAAATGACCCAATCAAAAAATGGGCCAAAGAACTAAATAGACATTTCTCCAAAGAAGGCATACAGATGGCTAACAAGCACATGAAAAGATGCTCAACATCACTCATTATCAGAGAAATGCAAATCAAAACCACTATGAGGTACCATTTCACGCCAGTCAGAATGGCTGTGATCCAAAAGTGTACAAGTAATAAATACTGGAGAGGGTGTGGAGAAAAGGGAACCCTCTTACACTGTTGGTGGGAATGCAAACTAGTACAGCCACTATGGAGAACAGTGTGGAGATTCCTTAAAAAACTGGAAATAGAACTGCCTTATCATCCAGCAATCCCACTGCTGGGCATACACACTGAGGAAACCAGAAGGGAAAGAGACACGTGTACCCCAATGTTCATCGCAGCACTGTTTATAATAACCAGGACATGGAAGCAACCTAGAAGTCCATCAGCAGATGAATGGATAAGAAAGCTGTGGTACATATACACAATGGAGTATTACTCAGCCATTAAAAAGAATACATTTGAATCAGTTCTAATGAGGTGGATGAAACTGGAGCCTATTATACAGAGTGAAATAAGCCAGAAAGAAAAACACCAATACAGTATACTAACACATATATATGGAATTTAGAAAGATGGTAACAATAACCCTGTGTATGAGACAGCAAAAGAGACACTGATGTATAGAACAGTCTTATGGACTCTGTGGGAGAGGGAAAGGGTGGGAAGATTTGGGAGAATGGCATTGAAACATGTATAATATCATGTATGAAACGAGTTGCCAGTCCAGGTTCGATGCACGATACTGGATGCTTGGGGCTAGTGCACTGGGACGACCCAGAGGGATGGTATGGGGAGCGAGGAGGGAGGAGGGTTCAGGATGGGGAACACATGTATACCTGTGGCAGATTCATTTTGATGTTTGGCAAGACTAATGCAGTTTTGTAAAGTTTAAAAATAAAATAAAATTAAAAAAAAAAAGAATGGTGAGAGTAGACATATTTACCACAATTTTGATCTTAGGGGGAAAAGCAGTCATTCACTCACCATAAGGTATGAAGTTAACTGTAGACTTTTTAAGGATTCTCATTATCAATTTAAGGTAGTTCCCCTGTATTCCTAATTTTCTGAAAGATTTCTTTTTCCATGTATGGGTATTAGATTTCTTTCAAATGATTTTTCTACATCAATTGATATGATGATATTTTTGTTCATTAGCCCTTTGATATGGTGGATTGCATTGATTGACTTTCAGACATTGAACCAGCCTTTCATACCTGGACTATTTTGATACCTCTTATAAGTAGAATTGTGTAGTGTTTGCCCTTCTGTGATTGGACACTTACACTTAACACTATGTCTTCAATGTCCATCCATCTTGTCACATATGACAAGATTTCCTTCTTTTTAAAGCCTGAATAATATTTCATTGTATGTATACATCACATCACCCATTCATCTGATGATGGACATCTAGGTTGTTTGTATATTATGGCTATTATGAATAATGGTGCAATGAACATAGGAGTCCAAATCGT
The DNA here is from genome assembly GCF_019923935.1 of Bubalus bubalis. NCBI lineage: Eukaryota > Metazoa > Chordata > Mammalia > Artiodactyla > Bovidae > Bubalus > Bubalus bubalis. The sequence goes on from NC_059181.1 coordinate 19,712,900, forward strand.
TTTTTTGAAATTCTGTTTTCAATTCATTTGGATAAATACCCAGAAATGAGGTAACTGGATCATATGGTATTTCCATTTTTAATTTTTCAAGGACCTCCAAACAGTTTTCTATAGTGGCTGTACCAGTTTTACATTCCTACCAACAGTGTAGGAGGGTTCCCACATCCTCAATAACACTTCTTACTTTTGGTTATTATTTTATTTTGGTTTGTTTCAGATAATGTTTATCCTGAAAGATATGAAGTGATACCTCATTGTGATTTTGATTTGCATTTCCCCTGTTGATTAGTGATGTTGAACATCTTTACATATACCTGTTAGTCATTACTATGTCTTCTTTGCAGAAATGTCTAATGAAGTCCTTTGCTCATTTTTAACTAGGTTATTTGGTATTTTTTGCTACTGAGTTGTAGGAGTTCCTTATATTTTTGGATATTAATCCTCTATCATATATATTTTGGCTTACATTATTTTCTTCCATTCCACAGGTTGTCTTTTCACTTTGTTGATTATTTCCTTTGCTGCAAAGAAGTTTTTTAGTTTGATGTAGTCCCACTGGCCTGTTTTTGCTTTTGTTGCCTGTGCTTTTGGTATTATATTCAAGAAATCATTGCCAATACCAATTTTATGAAGCTAATCACCTATGTTTTCTTCTATGGATTTTATAGTTTCAGTATCAGGTCTTAGATTTAAGTCTGATCCAGTTTGAGTTGATTTTCATGTATGGTATAAGATATGGGTCCAATTTCATTCATGTGGACATCCAGTTCCCCCAACACCATTTGTTGAACCAACTATTGCTTCTTTCTTTCTTTAATAATATATTTATTTTTATTTTTGGTTGCACTGGTTATTCATTGCTGAGTGCAGCCTTTCTGTAGTTGTGGGGGCTACTCTTCGTTGTGGTGCATGGGCTTCTCATTGCAGTGGCTCCTCTTATTGTGGAGCACAGGCTCCAGGCACACGGGCTCAGTAGTTGTGAAGTATGGCCTTAGTTGCTCTGTGGCATGTGGGATTTTCCCAGACCAGGGATCAAACCCACATCCCCTGCAGCAAGCAGATTCTTATCCACTATATCACGAGGGAAGTCCCCTGAACAAACTATCTTTTCCTCCATTGTGTAGTCTTGGTATGGGAGGGAGTAGTAGCCTTCTTTAGCATTTCGCTACTCTTCAACTTACATCATAGAAGTGGATAAGTGTTTATACCCGAGGAGGATTCTTTATACTGGGCATCTTGGAGATCAAATATTTTGGGTGGCATAAAACATTTATTTTATTTCTTCTTTTCCCATCTAAAAGATTTACTCTCTCTATTCCTCTACTTCTGAAAGTAATTCTTTTCATGTACACATTTTTCTCATTCTTTTCTTGTACAGGCTTTCCCTTTCATCTAATTGTAAATTCCTAAGTGAGATCTCATTTCCTCCTTTCTGCAAGATTTGCAGTTTACATGACATAGTACCCAATTAAACATCATAAAATTACAAATATCATAAAAATTACATTTAAAAAGGAGGAAACTGCATTTTTTTTTTTTAAATTTTATTTTATTTTTAAACTTTACATAACTGTATTAGATTTGCCAAATATCAAAATGAATCCGCCACAAAGTAAAAAAAAATGCAAGGATATCAACCATTCAGGGAGATTATGTTGAAATTAATACTCTCTCTTCCATTATAGTTGACAGCTAAGAAAGAAAAGGAGAAAATAATTTGTTTCTTAGAAGGATAGGAAGAAGCAATAGAACCTAGGGCTTGTGGTAAATTCTAAAGGAGAAGAAAAATAGATAGCATATCACTTCTAAAAAGGGTCTAGGACAGAGCGAGTAGTCAAATGTAACTAGGCAAACTCAAACTCATCTAGTTTTAAACAGAGACAAATTAAAGTATCTGTTTCTTCTCTTTTCCTCTGTGCCCCTAGAAAGTCACAGAATTGGCAAAGATAAACTAATTCCTCCTCTTTATAAGAAGTGGAAGGAGACATGGTTCTAGAAATTTCACAATGTGCATTCATCTCATCACACTTTCAGAAAGTGCCATCAAATGGATTATATTTGGACACCAAGGAACTTAGCTCCTGAAATCAATCTATCATTTTCTGAATGTTCTAACCATTCAAAGTATTTTGTAAGAATGTCCTGAATAGAAAAACTAGAGCACCAGTCGCTTATGGCTGCAGACCAGGGCATTGCACATGCTTCCAAAGGTTGCTTACTTTAATATTAGAATTCAGAAGAATTAAGTTTACTTGTCAATTCCTCCACCCACAAGGAAACATCAAAACACTAAGTTAACCTGTTAAGCTGTTACTCCTCTGGGTTGTTTTAGGAAGAAAATGGAAAAATGGTTCCCCAGGCTTCAAACTTCAAAGTCATCTTTGATACCCTCCTTTCATCAGACTCTCCCCAACAAGTCCTTTAACTAGTTATTTCTTCATATTATCGCTTATGTCCTGCCCTTCCTTTCCATGTTCACTATCAAGTTGGGAACATTGTAATAATACTTCAGCAGTGGTAGCAACTAAACAACAACAAAGGGGTATTCCTACATTTATTCTCTTGTCTCACTTCCAGTTCATTACTCCCACAGAACAGAGATTTACATTTCTAGAACCTATCATGGCAGACCCATATTTATAAAACTTCAGTGATTGCCCCTTGGATATAAGATGAAGTTTAAAATATTGCAAATAGCTTCTTGGACATATTTGTTGTTCTGTCGCTAAGTCATGTCCGACTCTTTGCAACCCCATGGACTGCAGCATGCATATCTTGGACATATAATTTACAGTAATTTACAGATAGTATCATATTTTAATTCTCCTTAGCCATGCCAGCTGTTCTTTTTGATACCACATACTTAAAAGAAGGAAGGATGACGATATATTGAATGTGTAAAACAGATAGAAAAGGAGAAATGGCACCAAATCCCAGAGCCTTGGTTCCAGGGTTGAAGATTCACTTAATTAAGAAGAGCATTGTTTCTCTTGGGGATGGATGTGGCTTGTAACTATCAAGGTGATAATAATACATATGTCCCCATCTTTCTCATCTTATGGAAAGCCAAAGGTCAGAGTTTTAAGACTCAAAGCATAAGCCTAAGTGAAAGGCTACAAAACTCATTATTGCACTCCAGCTTATGATAAGGACTCAAATTTCTTAAAGTGCACAGAACTGCCCAAACCCTATTCTTTAGCGCCAAGCCAACTTTTCCCTGATGCCTTTTCCACAAAGCTATTGAAAACTAAGAAGATTCAACTCTCTTGGCTCAGTTTATCCTAAGACCCAGTAAGAGAAATGTGGGAAGAAGGGATCTAAAGCGCCTACTCTATCTTACTTGGAGGCTACATTTAAGAAATCAAAACATAGTTTTCAAACTAAGCACGGATCAAAATTATCTATGATGCATAACACATTTTTGAGCCAAAGCATATGTACCATCTAAAACCTAAACGTTACTATGGCCTTTGCTGTAAACATTGATATTACCCTTTAGCTATAAGCTAAAGTTCAAACATATTGCAAAATGGTTCCTGAGCTAACCTCAGTCATTTACCGGCAGCCTATTATTTTAATTCTCCATAGCCATACCAGCTACCTTTCAAAAGGAAAATAACTCTGATAACATTCTGCAAAAGAAAATTCTAATTCACATACAGGTAATGGCATTATCTGATTTTCCAATTTTAAGAAACTCAGAGAACTATTTTAAAAAATCTGTCTTCAAATATCCCTTTATTAATCTAGCCCTAACACAATTTTTTTCAGCCAGCATTCTCTCAGTGTAGTTTAAATGAGCTAACCTATGCACAGAACTTAGAACTGTGCCTAACACACAGCAAGCCCTATTGAATTATTTACTATTATAAATATATAAATACTAATGGAAAATGTGCAATCCTTGGATGAAGAGAGACCTGAATCTTGGATTCTGTGTCTGGACTAACTAGCTTGGTGATCATAGGTGATCAATATTCTGAGCCTTGGTTTCTTCTTTCTCAAAATAAGAGAGAATAATAACTATAATGAAAGTTGTAGAATAAAAGATAATGAAGACAAAATGATTAGCACAAGACCTGGCGCATAGCAGGCATTCAATGAAGGAAAGATTTTACTATTATTCACTGCTGTACTTTGTTTCTTCTGCCCCCTAGATTGAAATACCCCTCACCCCTTCTTCTGTCTCCTCATCTGAACCCCATTTGTCTTTTACTGAGAAACCAGACACAGGGGAATTCTTCTTTCTTGTTCCCACCTTTGCATTTACCTGTACAGCTCATTTGGATCATATATGATAAGTATATTGTATAGTTAAGGACTCAATTTCAAATTTGCCTGATATGTTTTAACAGTTTTAATGATAAATAATTCACATGCCACATAATTCATTCATTTAAAGCATGCAGGTCAACAGATTCTAGCATATCCATAGAGTTGTCTGTATATGTCAAGGCTGTATATTGTCACCCTGCTTATTTAACTTATATGCAGAATACATCATGAGAAATGCTGGGCTGGAGGAAGCACAGGCTGGAATCAAGATTGCCGGGAGAAATATCAGTAACCTCAGATATGCAGATGACACCACCCTTATGGCAGAAGGTAAAGAGGAACTAAAGAGCTTCTTGATGAAACTGAAAGAACAGAGTGAAAAAGTTGGCTTAAAGCTCAACATTCAGAAAACTAAGATCATGGCATCTGGTCCCATCACTTCATGAGAAATAGATTGGGAAACAGTGGAAACAGTGAAAGACTTTATTTTGGGGGGCTCCAAAATCACTGCAGATGGTGATTGCAGCCATGAAATTAAAAGACGTTTACTCCTTGGAATGAAGGTTATGACCAACCTAGGCAGCATATTAAAAAGCAGAGACATTACTTTGCCGACAAAGGTCCGTCTAGTCAAGGCTATGGTTTTTCCAGTTGCCATGTATGGATGTGAGAGTTGGACTATAAAGAAGCTGAGCACAGAACAATTGATGCTTTTGAACTGTGGTGTTGGAGAAGACTCTTGAGAGCCCCTTGGACTGCAAGGAGATCCAACCAGTCCATCCTAAAGGACATCGGTCCTGGGTGTTCATTCGAAGGTCTGATGTTGAAGCTGAAACTCCAATACTTTGGCCACCTGATGCGAAGAGCTAACTCATTTGAAAAGACCCTGATGCTGGGAAAGATTGAGGGCAGGAGGAGAAGGGGACGACAGAGGATGAGATGGCTGGATGGCATCACCGACTCAATGGACATGATTTTGAGTGGGCTCTGGGAGTTGGTGTTGGACAGGGAGGCTGGGGTGCTGCAGTTCATGGGGTCACAAAGAGTCGGACTGACTGAGCAACTGAACTGAACTGATAGATTTGTCCATCCATTGCCACGGTCTTTAGAACATTTTCATTACCCCCCCAAAGAAATCTCACTCCCCATAGTCACCAACCCTAGATCACTCTATCCCCGCTAAAGACCTAGGCAACAACCAACCTAGGCAACAACCAAAGCCCTAGGCAACAAACAACTAACTTTCTATCTGTACAGATTTCCTTATTCTGGATATTTCATATAAATAAAATCAGATGTAATCTGCTGTGACTAGCTTCTTTCACTTAGCATAAGGTGTATCTAAGTTGTAGCATTATTTGTACTTCATTTCATTTTACTGCTGAATAATATTCCAATGTATGAACATAACATTAAAGTCTTTTTAACTGCTTTTCGATTCTGTGTGCTGCCTCTCAGAATACAATCTCCAAACTCTAAATTTCAATGTAAATGTCTACAGCAGGTGGATGTTAAGTACATGCCACATATATGAAGTTATTCAAATATCACCACCCAGCAAAACACATCTTCAGCCAAAATTTATCCACAGCCAATTAGTTTGCTGCCTACTCCAATAGGCATGAAAGGTAGTATAAGAATATAATCATTAATTAATTTGAATGTCTATTGAACACCTCCTATCTTAGTTTGGGTTCCCCTAGGAATAGCCCTTCGGAGAAGGCAATGGCACCCCACTCCAGTACTCTTGCCTGGAAAATCCCATGGATGGAGGAGCCTGGTAGGCTGCAGTCCATGGGGTCGCTAAGAGTCGGGCATGACTGAGCGACTTCACTTTCACTTTTCACTTTCATGCATTGGAGAAGGAAATGGCAACCCACTCCAGTGTTCTTGCCTGGAGAATCCCAGGGATGGGGGAGCCTGGTGGGCTGCCATCTATGGGGTCGCACAGAGTCGGACACGACTGAAGTGACTCAGCAGCAGCAGCAGGAATAACCCTTGAGACAAGGATTTCAGTGCAAATGGTATATTTGGGGGGTGCTGTCAGGAAACACTAATAGGGAAATGAGGGATAGAAAGTGAGCTATGGAAGGGAAGATAACTAATATAAGATGTGTGCCTCAAGCAAGTGGCACTGTGGCCAACTAGAGCTTAATTGCACTGAAAAACTCTGGGAGTTAGTCTAGAACATGTATCTTAGAGTTATACCAGCTGAGTGGGGAGCATGCTGAGGTTTTGATTTAACAACTCTGTCAATCAGCCAGTAGTTGAGGGCTCCTCTTAGACACCACTAATTCTCTGCCTATCTGGCCTATCATTTGCTTCATAGCAGAACAGGTTCTTATGACCAAAGAAATCCCTTTGGTAAAGAGATGATGCAAGCGCAGGTAGGTGGAGGTCATTCTGATGTGCTAGGAGGGGTGGAGGCCAAGGGGATGGGAGATGTGGACAGTGTCTGCTGTACCTCCTACCTGGATTTCCATACAAAAGGAAAGAAATACAAAAAATATTAATTGAATTTCCCTATGTGCAAGACAGTGTTATAGGCACTGAGGATACAATTGTGAATAAAACAGGAAAATACCTACCCTCAGGTAATTTATATTCAGGTGAGAGAGAAACAGTAAACAACATAAATAAATTGTAGAGTCTATCGGAAGAGAGTGAGATAAGGAGTCTGGGGAGTATCCTGCTAAATAAAATGGTCACTGGAATAGTAACATGTGAGCAGAGCTCAAGGGTCTTGTTTTATCCTCCAGTCTCCCTTTAAAGATGCTTTAAGATAATGACCAAGTTTGAAGGTTTGTGAAATCAATTCCAGATCCAACATTCCAGAAGAGGTTTTTGTTAACACTCAAGGACTCTCAGCAATGTTTCCCACTAATTAAGCTATGAGATGAAGAGAGCTAGGCAACACTAGAAAAGGGAAAAGGGAAGCCAAGTGTGGCTGGAGTCATGAGACTAGGGAGCAACCCCCTCCACAATCCCTACCACCATCCTATGTAGCTAAAAGTGCATCTTCACTGCAGCCTCCCTCGGGTATGGCACTCATTCCAGAGCTTCTCCTGGCACCAGCAGCAGGCGCCCACTGAGAAAATAATGAGCAAGCACCTCCTAGGAAAACCTTAGTGGAGCAATCCTTTACCACGTGTAGGACCTATAGCAAAGCAGCTTCTCTTTCTCTCCAAAGAACTTTGCCAGCTAAGATCATGTCAGGGTTCAAATAGCATGTTTGTTTCTGGCCCTGGGGGACATATTCTCATGGTTCATAAACCTACTGTGCTGCAATGTATAAATGTGTACAATAAAACCAACTCCAGGGCCCCCTTCCTACCTCCAGCACTTAATGCAAAGCCCTTAGCATTCTGTTCTACCTACTCTTTCAGTCTCATCTCTTGCTGCCCCCCAAGCAGCTGTTGCACTGGAGAGGGGGCTGGGGAAATGCTATTGACATACCGGACCACTCTCAGCTTTTGGAAAGTACCGCCTCTGTAAAACCTTCCTTTATCATCCTCTTCCCCTCCTCCTGTGTCTTCTCACATAATTCTCCAGCAGAATTAGCCTCTTTCATTCTTTGAAAGCATTTTTATAATAGCATTTAGCTCATTGCATTGAAACTGATTTTACACCTCTCTCAGAGCAGCCAGGCTGTGAACATTCCCATCGATATATTGGCAAACAAGGCCTTCTGCAGTCTATCCCTTCATCTTATCCCAGCTCGTCACTTACTTTTTTCTGCCATAAGCCCTCTGACTAGCCAGTCTTTTCACTGTCTCCTTCACTTCTACCCACCTTGAACGTGCTATGTTTATTACTGCCTGATACTATGGTCCACAATTGATAATTATTCATACTCTATCCTTCTGAATTTTGAACCAATTGATGAATGGATATAGGACTGTAATGGGAGTCAAAATCCCAGCTTCATTTCTACTAAAGCTGCCTTGGAGAATGTAGTTCAGGTCTGAAGCCAGAATGAACTTCCTATTTCCTTACCCCAAGTCCAGACCTTGAAACCCACACAAGGGAAACTAGATCTGCAGAAGAGATTCTTAACTAGACACTCCAGGGAACTTGGCCTTCCTCACACCTTAGCAAGCACAGATGGGCCAGGAGAAAAATATCAGTAGTCTCTAGTCCACCAGTGTAATTGTGTAGACTAGAATGGTCTTAAGGGTGCCACAGTCTAATCATTCCACCACTCAGATAAATAATTTCTGTTCCCACAGAGAAGACAGGAGTAAGGAAAAATAAAAACTTTCTTTTTAATACTCCCACCAGAGTAGATGTTTTCATTCAACAGGCTGAGGCAAGCATGTGAAGAGAGAGGCAAAATGTTCTTCCTTCAACTGTACATTTCCTTACCCATTACCCTCACCTACCTTACCCTCACCCAAGGAAACTTCTTGCCCCCTGTTTTTAAAAAACCTCTTCATTCCTCAAGTCTGAGTTCAAGGCTATCTTTTCCCTGAAGACATGTCTGATCACCTAAACCTCCATTTCCCTTCTCTTAAATACTGAATGTGTGTTCACAATAGGCCACTTGGTTGCATGTGGTTTTATGTTATTTTTGTTTCATATGTATGAGCTGGTCTCTCCAATGGGATTCTGTGTTGTTATAAAACCTAATTCACTTTCCATCTCCGAGCACCCAACTATTCTTTGTTGGATATTCATTGGTTGTGGAAACTAGCAGAATGAAATGGGACTAGATGGAATCAAAAGGAAAAGAATATGATAGGATGGGATGGGATGGCATGAAATGACATGAAGACTGGGGATGGGAAGTGGGATTAAAACACAAAGAGCCTGGAAGTCAATCAAGCATATATTGAATGTTTTACTACAGCAATGTCATCACATAGTCATTGAAAACTGATTTCACAGAGGCCTTTAGGAGCCCAAACATCATGTCTTCACCAGCATTCATCCAGAGGTTGCAGAAGCAGAATGGCCACTTGAGGTTCACCGAGCCCAGTTCCTGACACTGGGGACACCTGTACCCTGTCCTTCCAAGACAAAAATCTCTCCATCCTGACGTCAAAGGTGTTTGGGTATTGAGAATATTCTTCCTGCTATTATGTGCTTTCTTGCCAGAGAACTCAAGTCACCTCATAAACAATTCATTACTCTCCAAATAAGTTTAAAGGCCAGTTTTTATGTCCTTTCCTCACAATCCTTGAAATTAACTCTAAGCAAAATTGAGAAACTGAAAAATCTTATCTTTGGAGTATCTCCATTCCTCCAAAAAATGTTTCTTCTTTTCTTATCTCAAATACTATCTTTCCTTCAAAACCATATTGATCAGATATTTGGGATAAATGAGGCTTTTCTTGGTATCCTTCATATCACCCCACAAAGGTCTGAGGGAGAGCTCACAAGAATAATACAGATGAGCTGACTTATTTGAGGTTACAAGAGCTACAGAGACAATCCCAGAATAAGATTCAAAGCACTTTGTAAATGCCACCAGCCTCGACCTGAAAAAACACACAATTTTGCTCTAACATTATTATACCCACATAGTCTCTCAGAGTTTTTAAAAATATATATTGTTTTCAGGTCAGTAACTATTTTTCAATTTCCTTCTGTTCTTACAAAATAAGTACAATGCAATTCCAAATAGCATCTATATAGCTCTAGATTAAAAAAAAAAAAACTTCAGAACTAATTTAAGGCTCAAATGTTATACTGTCAACCTTAAAGTATCAGCAAAGGCTAGAATAAGGTGTAAAATAACAGTAGTGGATAATCTCCTACAGACAGAGGGGCAAACAGCTATATTTATGACCCAGACAAACTTTGCTCTCCAGCTTTTCTGTAAGGGACATTGATTTCTTGCTGCTACTGCTAAATCACTTTAGTCGTGTCCGACTCTGTGCGACCCCATAGATGGCAGCCCACCAGGCTCCCCCATCCCTGGGATTCTCCAGGCAAGAACACTGGAGTGGGTTGCCATTTCCTTCTCCAATGCATGAAAGTGAAAAGTGAAAGGGAAGTCGCTCAGTCATGTCCAACTCTTAGCAACCCCATGGACTGCAGCCTACCAGGCTCCTCCATCCATGGGATTTTCCAGGCAAGAGTACTGGAGTGGGATGCCATTGCCTTCTCCATTGATTTCTTAGGCACAATATATAGTAGATAGGTAGTGCCCAATGCTGAATCTCTTTCCCAATTAAGAATTTTATTTTAAAGCTCTTTTCAAATTCCATGTAAACAAAATATATTATAAAATGTTACCAAGTTACATGTCTAATAAAGAAACAACCTAGTGTTGCAACACTCACTTGCACCTAGTTCATAATATTATGGTAAAAGGAAGTACTGAAAGTAGCTTAGAATCCAAATTTTTGTCTACAAAAACAATGCTGATCTTTATTGCATAAGTACTGCAAATTAATAGTGTGTGTCCCCATCCTGATGGGGAACACGTGTATACCTGTAGTGGATTCATGTTGATATATGGCAAAACCAATACAATATTGTAAAGTTAAAAAATAAAATTAAATTAAAAAAAAAATAGCGTGTGTCTGTCCAGGATCTTTCTCCACCAACAGAGTGGCTATAAAGAGAGAACTATCTCACCACCTAATATGGACATCTGGATATATAGGCAATAGCTTCTTTTCATAGCCAGCTGTTGTGTGGCTGTGTTATGTGGTGCTGCTTATTACATATATCTGTTTCACTTCTTACTGCCTCTACCTGCAGATTCAGCAGTCTCACAGTGCTGACTCCCTAAAAATGGCAAGAGCTGCACAGTCAGTCAGTTCAGTCCCTCAGTCGTGTCCAACTCTTTGCGACCCCATGGACTGCAGCACACCAGGCTTCCCTGTCCATCACCAACTCCCAGAACCTGCTCAAACTCAGGTCCATCGGTCGGTGATGCCATCCAACCATCTCATCTTCTGTCATCCCCTTCTCCTCCTATCTTCAATCTTTCCCTGCATCTTGGTCTTTTCCAATAAGTCAGTTCTTCACATCAGATGGCAAAAGTATTGGAGCTTCAGCTTCAGCGTCAGTCCTTCCAATGAATATTTAGGACTGATTTCCTTTAGGATGGACTGATTGGATCTCCTTGCAGTCCAAGGGACTCCCAAGAATCTTCTCCAACACCACAGTTTAAAAACATCAAAAACATCAATTCTTTGGTGCTCAGCTTTCTTTATGGTCCAACTCGCATATCCATACATGACTACTGGAAAAACCACAGCTTTGACTAGATGGACCTTTGTTGGCAAAATAATGTCTCTGCTTTTAAATATGCTGTCTAGGTTGGTCATAACTTTTCTTCCAAGGAGCAAGTGTCTTTTAATTTCATGGCTGCAGTCACCACCTGCAGTGATTTTGGAGCTCCTCAAAATAAAGTCTGTCACTGTTTCAATTGTTTCTCCATCTATTTGCCATGAAGTCATGGGACCAGATGCCATGATCTTCGTTTTTTGAATGTTGAGCTTTAAGCCAGCTTTTTCACTCTCCTCTTTCACTTTCATCAGTAGGCTCTTCAGTTCCTCTTCACTTTCTGCCATAAGAGTGGTGTCATCTGTATATTTGAGGTTATTGATATTTCTCCTGGAAATCTTGATTCCAGCTTGTGCTTCATCCATCCATTTCACATGATGTATTCTGCATATAAGTTAAATAAGCAGAGTGACAATATACAGCCTTGACATACTCCCTTTCCATTTAGGAACCAGTCAGTTGTTCCATATCCAGTTCTAACTATTGCTTCTTGACCTGCATACAGATTTCTCAGGAGGCAGGTAAGGTGGTCTGGTATTCCCATCTCCTAAAGAATTTTCCACAGTTTGTTGTGATCCACACAGTCAAAGGCTTTGGCATAGTCAATAAAGCAGAAGTAGATATTTTTCTGGAACCTTCTTGCTTTTTCAATGATTCAACAGATGTTGGCAATTTGAGCTCTGCTTCCCCTGCCTTTTCTAAATCCAGCTTGAACATCTGGAAGTTCATGGTTCATGTACTGTTGAAGCCTGGCTTGGAGAATTTTGAGCATTACTTTGCTGGCATATGAGATGAGTACAATTGTGCAGTAGTTTGAACATTCTTTGGCATTGCCTTTCTTTGGGATTGGGATGAAAACTGACTTTTTCCAGTTCTGTGGCCACTGATGGGTTTTCCAAATTTGCTGGCATATTGAGTGCAGCACTTTCATAGCATCATCTTTTAGGACTTGAAATAGCTCAGCCTGAATTCCATCACCTTCACTAGCTTTATTCATAACAATGCATTCTAAGGCCCACTTGACTTTGCTTTCCAGGATGTCTGGCTCTAGGTGAGTGATCACACCATTGTGTTTTTCTAGGTCATGAAGATCTTTTTTGTATAACTCTTTTGTATATTCTTGCACCTCTTCTTAATATCTTCTGCTTCTGTTATGTCCAATGACTTCCCTGGTGGCTCAGACGGTAAAGCGTCTGCCTATAATGTGGCTCAGACGGTAAAGCGTCTGCTTACAATGCGGGAGACCTGGGTTCAGTCCCTGGGTCAGGAAGATCTCCTGGAGAAGGAAATGGCAACCCACTCCAGTATTCTTGCCTGGAAAATCCCATGGACGGTGGAACCTGGTAGGCTACAGTCCATGGGGCCGCAAAGAGTCGGACACGACTGAGTGGCTTCACTTTCACTTTCACTACAATGTGGGAGACCTGGGTTTGATCCCTGGGTCGGGAAGATCCTCTGGAGACAGAAATGGCAACCCACTCCAGTACTCTTGCCTGGAAAATCCCATGGACAGAGGAGCCTGGTAGGCTACAGTACATGGGGTCGCAAAGAGTCGGACACGACTGAACGACTAAACTTTCTAATCTTTCTTGCTGTTAGATCCATACCATTTCTGTCCTTTATTGTGCCCCTCTTTGCATGAAATACTCCCTTGGTATCTCTAATTTTCTTGAAGAGATCTCTAGTCTTTCCCATTCTATTGTTTTCCTCTATTTCTTTGCACTGATCACTGAGGTAGGCTTTCTTATCTCTCCTTGCTCTTCTTTGGAACTCTGCATTCAGATGGGCTTATCTTTCCTTTTCTCCTTTGCCTTTAGCTCTCTTCATTTCTCAGCTCTTTGTAAGGCCTCATCAGACAACCATTTTTCCTTTTTGCATTTCTTCTTCTTGGAGATGGTCTTGATCACTGCCTCTTGTACAATATCACAAACCTCTGTCCATAGTTCCTCATGCACTCTACCTATTAAATCTAATCCCTTGAATCTATGCAGTTCCACTGCATAATTGTAAGGGATTTGATTTATGTCATACCTGAATGGTCTAGTGGTTTTCCCTACTTTATTGAATTTAAGTCTGAATTTTGCAATAAGGAGTTCATGATTTGAGCCACAGTCAGCTCCTGGTCTTGTTTTTGCTGACTGTATAGAGCTTCTCCATCTTCACCTGCAAATAATATAATCAATCTGATTTTGGTATTGACCATCTGGTGATGTCCACATGTAGAGCCATCTCTTGTGTGTTTGCTATGTAGAGAGTGTTTGCTATGTAGAGAGTGTTTGCTATGACCAGTGCGTTCTGTTGGCAAAATTCTGTCAGCCTTTACCCTGCATCATTTTGTACTCCAAGGCCAAACTGCCTGTTACTCCAGGTATCTCTTGACTTCTTATTTTGCATTCCAGTCACCTATAATGAAAAGGGGCCTTTTCATCTTTTTTTGGTGTTAGTTCTCGAAGTTCTTGTAGGTCATTATAGAACTGTTCAATTTCAGCTTCTTCAGAAATAGTGGTTGGGGCATAGATTTGGATTACACATACTAGCACATACCTAGTCCACTATAGAGCACTTTTTTCATCCAGTTTTCCCAGGAGCCTACTGTCCAATGATAGTCTGTGCTACTAATGTAAATCAAGGAAAACCAAATGGGTAAGTAGTTCGACAGGAGAAAAAGAACTAGGAAAGGGCTTTGGAATCATTCTTAACTAACTGTAGTGAAATGAGAGGCTGTGAATTGCTGTTGTACCTGAAGAAATTATTTCCGGTTAAGTTTTTTGCCAGTTTTCCCGAGTTAACCTTGTGAACATTGCTGCCTCCTCTTGGCCAACAGTTGTCCAGTCACTGGTCTATAGAAACACAGGCCTGGAGGTATTCATCCCTACAATCTCCTGTCCCTCTACAAACACAGTCTCCCCAGTAAGTTCTATGGTCTTCTACTCATTCAAAAATATAGAGGCCAGTTGGGGACAGCCATCTAGGCAGGGTTTTAATGGGCATTAAAATATCTTTTCCTTTGCCATGGCTATGATGAGAATTTCTCTTTTCTCTTCATTCCCTTTTACTCTAGACTAGGAAGAGGCAAACTTTTTTTCTGAAAAGGGCTGGATAGTACATATGCTAGGCTTTGCAGGCCCTATAAGGTCTTTGCTGTATATTCTTCTTATTTTTTTAAACTACCTTTTAAAAATATAAAAATCATTCTTAACTCATGAGCCACACAAAAATAGGCCATGGGACAGAACTGGCTTACTGGCCACAGTTTGCCAACCTCTACTCTACACTATCAGCTACAAGTCAGTTATTGACACATAATGCTATATAGCAAACCACTCCCAAACTCAGTGGTATACAACAAGAAGCATTTCTTCTCCTACTCCCAGGTCTGTAGGTCAACCCAAGTAGCTCTGCTCACTTCTTAGCCTGACATGTATGTCTAATATTATTATACCCATAGTTTCTGTTTTTAAAGGGATTTTGACATAGGAGAATATTGCTGTTTTGGAAAAATATATCCTTATTTACAAAGGAAAGTCACTAAAGTTAAGAGTGCTCTGTATTGGAAAGGAAACATTATGCTAGCTGAATTTCTTCCATACTTACCATCTGATCTCTTTTAAATAATAAAGTAGCTAGCATTTATTAGCATGTGCCAGGCATTACAGTAAGCCCTATAAACATATTGATTTATTTAATCCTCATAACTATCATTCCCAGAGGAAAGCCATTGCCCAAGGTCATACTTCAAGGAAATGGAAGAGTCTGTGAATCACCAGACTGTACTGCCTCCCAAGATTTCATTATGGCCTTTGATAATCTTCATTGCACTTCTAAC
The DNA here is from genome assembly GCF_019923935.1 of Bubalus bubalis. Taxonomy (NCBI): domain Eukaryota; kingdom Metazoa; phylum Chordata; class Mammalia; order Artiodactyla; family Bovidae; genus Bubalus; species Bubalus bubalis. Next base: position 19,728,243 of record NC_059181.1, read on the forward strand.
CGTGTAGAATAATAGAACAAACAAAAACAGGAGTCTATATTCCGATTTTAAGCATTAAATTACATTTTTTAAAATAAAACTAACCCTCCTGGGATGCAAGATAAGTGCCCTTATGAATTAGACTTACTGTGTTCATAATGCCCACATTGTGAGATCAACTCATAAAGCCTTTGAGCTACCTGAACAAAAGAATGACTGTATAATCACAAGCCAGTTTTGTTATGACAACCGATTGGGTATGCTGAAGGGTGATTATTTCAGGCACACACATGTGTTGAACATTGAAACATCTGGCCTTAGCCATTTGAATGTAAATGGCTTACGGAAAATTGCTTCTATCTTTTTATAACAGTGTATATCTCAAATTTTCTTTGAGATATAATATATACAGTGTAAACTATGTAAATGTACAAATCTTAAGGATGCAGCTTGGTAAATTTTACTACATAAGTACACCCTCCCCTTAACCTTCCTTCTCTCTTTCCTGTAACCATCATTCACATCGAGATATAGAATATTTCCAGTACCTTCCAAAAGCTCCCTCCTTCCTCTTTCCATTCTACACTCTAGTCCACACCTACCCTCAGGTAACCAGTATTTAATCTCTTATCTTCCTCACCTAGTTTTCCTCTTTTAAAATTTGATATAAATGGAATCGTACATACAGACTCCTTTGTGTCTGGCTTTTATCACTCAACATAATACATGAGGGGTATATCCATGTTGTTAAGTACACCAGTAGCTTGTTCTTTTTATTGCTGTGTAGTTTTCCATTGTATGAATATACTACCAATTATTTATTCACTTTCCTATTGAAACAAACATTTGGCTTGTTTCCAGCTTTGGCTATTATGAATATTCTTACATACATCTTCTTGTGGACATATGCACTCATTTTTCCACGGTATGCTAAAGAGTGGAATTACAAGGTCATAGGGGAGGTGTGTCTTTAGCTTTAGTAGAGCTTTCCAAAACGATTTTGTGGAGTTCCTTGTTAAAACACCTAAGCAAGATCTCTAACACTGCTTAATGATAGTGCTCTGTTTAATGGCTCATTTGTAAATAAGGTTTTTACATTATGTACACACACAATCATATTAAAATGCAATTATTTTCTAAATATCTCTAGATATGTTGGTTTCCTTTGTCTACTTTAAGAAATCTAGGAGTTAATAATACTATTTTTTATCACAGACAAATGAAAATATTTCTAAAGTATATCATCTCAAAACTGTTACAATAAAAAAAAATTATAAAACCAATTTTATGCCTCAACTGTGAGAGTTAAATCTCTCTGGGCCACCAGGGAAGTTCCCAAAATCTCCATCTTAATGAGGTAAGTAATAAGTGATCAGGATAGATATTGGGGAAAAAAGTACCTACAATAAAACTACAGGAACATGAGGATTTGGAGAGATAAAATGCTATTTTCGATACAATAAAATTTTGAGTTTTGATGTGATTACTAAGTTTGGTGAACATACTTGGTTATTTCATAGAACATGTCTTCATCTTCTAATTACATGCTTCATTTGAAATGAATCAAAAGGTTATGTTTATTGATTATGGCTATAATTGCATAGCAATCAGTTTTCTGAGCTCAAGAACTGAATTCCACTGGAACTTTTCTATTGGTCCAACAGTCAGAGAAGGCAAATCTCTGTGCTCTACAGCCACTGTAGAAATATAAAAGAGAAGACACCAGGAAGAGGGTGTTCCATTTTGATGGAGAACAAAATTCCCTGCTCTTTCTGAGTTAGACCTGGAGATCCTAAACTGAGGCAAGTTGTAGGATCTTGGTTTTCCTCCTGTTGGACAGGCTGTTTGGCTTATGGCATGCTATCTTAGGAGATATACTGCTAAGTCACTTCAGTCGTGTCCGACTCTGTGTGATCCCATAGACGGCAGCCCACCAGGCTCCCCTGTCCCTGGGATTCTCCAGGCAAGAACACTGGAGTGGGTTGCCATTTCCTCCTCCAATGCATGAAAGTGAAAAGTGAAAGTGAAGTCGCTCAGTCATGTCTGACTCTTCGTGACCCCATGGACTGCAGCCCACCAGGCTCATCTGCCCATGGGATTTTCCAGGCAAGAGTACTGGAGTGGGGTGCCATTGCCTTCTCCTAGGAGATATAAGAGGTGGGCAAAAGTCAGGACATGGGAGGAGATTGATATTAGAGATAGAGGTAAAGGCTGTGTGTGGCAGAGCAACCAGGAAGATCTGACATAGTATAAAAAATTGTGCCCAGCTCCATGGTAAGGGCTACTGTCATTTAGATTGTCAGGCTCTACTGGGGACCACATTTACACATAAGTCATTTGGTTCAGCTTTGGTCCTACTCTTCTCTCATTATCTTTTTGTGACTGAAGTCCCAGCCTGCTTTGGGAGCCACACATTAGTTCTTTCAGAGAGAACCACATTTTAGGCTTACCTGAGGGCCAGGATCCTTGTGAAACAATGTGGAAGCCCAGTTCTCTTTTCTCTTTCAGTTCTGGCTTACTAGATAGCTTTAATCCAAGCCTTGTCATCACTATGACTACTACTTCTTCACTTGATGCTGTGATTGACACTAGTGTAACTAAAATGTGCTCAAAAATAGAATGTAGTGATCATGAAAGTTGAGGGACATTAGTCAATTCACTCTGAGAAATTTGGGAAGGCTGAAGGTGAAGAATAGAACAAAGGGTAACACCAAGGATTATAGAGCAAAGGGCTACATTCATGGGCTACACACTAGGAAAACATGCAGATCAGGTGAGGAAATATTTCAGCAGAGCAGCTATTAGGGGAAAATACCTCAGCTCAGGCCAGGCTGAAGCTCAGTAAATCAGTGGCCATATCCAGTTAAATTTGTAATAGTGAAAGTGAGGCTGGGAATTTCCACAAACAATTATGCCCCCCAAATATATAACAGCAAAGGGTACTAAAGTGGCAATGCCAACAGAAGGCAAGGCATTGCAGAAGTATCAATGAAGTTGATCAATGAAGTATCAATGAAATGCACGTCAAAGCCAAAGATGATGATAAATACTCACAGGAGGGAAGAACAATGACCAGTTTCTCTTGAATGTGTTTGTTTATACTTCCCCATGAATTATCTAAAAGCAAATGGAAAAAAAAAAAAAAAGCTCCCTCATGAGAAGGACTCATGCAAGAGAATAATACTTTCTAAATACAAACATTAAGTTTTTTACCAATAAGAAATGTTATTTAAAGTAGGTAAATAATTAACTCTAGGAAACAGAATGTAAAAGTACACAAAGTTTGTATATTTGCCATTTGTTCTTTTCTGTAATTCTGAAGTGAGATATCTTTATCTGTGATATCTATATATCCTAGATCTCAACCCTAGTTGCAAATTAGAACCCAGGGTGGGTGAGCTTTAAAAAAATGATGCTGAGACCCCAAGTGCAGACCAAGTGAATCAAACTGGGAATGAAGCCTCATCAGAATCCAATTTAACCATATGTCAATATGGTTTGCTTTTTTTCCATAAAGGAGTTTGAAGTGCTTCACAGTTCTTAGGATGAAATTTAGTCTAGCATGAATTCACCTTACTTGGCTTAGTTACTACCACTGTTTAGGAGCCTGGTGGGTCACAGTCCATGGGATCACAAAGAGTCAGACACAACTGATCATGCATGCATACCCTCTATGGCTTGGTTGGGGTCACGTGAGTGAGGGTATGCATGCATTATCAATCATGTCTGACTCTTCATGACCCTGTGAACTGTAGCCCGCCAGGCTCCTCTGCCCATGGGATTTCCCAGGCAAAAATACTGGAGGGGGTTGCCATTTCCTTCTTCAAGGGATCTTCCCTACCAAGGGGTCGAACCCGCGTCTCCTGCATTGGTAGGTGGATTGTTTACCACTGAGCCACCTGGGAAGCCTGGGTGAGAATCTACCCACCTCTTGTTAAACCCTAAGAGGGTCCTGGCAATATCTTGGCTCTAATGTCAGAATGTGGTATATTTAACACCTACTGTCCTCAGTTTGCAGACTTTAATAGAAATTCAAACAACAGAAATATTTTTCAATCTCCTATTCCAGAGATTCTGTTGTACAAAAATAGTAGGAGGACAAACTGGATGGTGTTCCAAAAGAAGAAAGAGCCAAAATACATGTGCAATGAAGTAGCACTGTTTATAACTCTGAAAAAATGAAAACAACCTAAATACCCACCAATAAGGAAAAAGTTAAATAATTATGGTGCCTCTACATATGGTAATATATCAAGTATGAAACACTTTGAGAAAATAAGGCCAATGTAGCTGTACTAATTTGGAAAGGCTGTTAAGCAAAACATCAAATTACAGAATATAGAATAATCTTAATAATATATACATACACACTCATGAACATGTATACATACATATATATGTAAATATATAATCCATTCATACATCCCTATAGCAATCCTTTCCCCTTCTTCTAAAGAGTATTTTTATTTTTTTTCTGTATCTCAGATCCTGAGTCTTTGTAGTGCTGTTTAGAGGTAATAGGTGGCAATACTAACTTAGAGAAGCTTAGAGACTCTAATTTGATTCACAATAAGCAGAGTATAAGAGCTCCCTGGGGGTGGGGGGAAGAAATAGGTGGGCTGTAGTTTGTTGGAGAGAGGGAAAAAAAGAGACAGACAGACAGACATGGTGATCTTGAGTGAAAGAACTGTTTAAAGAGAAATTTTTGGAAATTTTGCTTTTTGTATGTGTTTACTGGGATATTATTTCCTGCTCCACATTCTCAGTTCAAGAGTTTTTGGGAAAAGCATACATTAGAGTTCAATGTTTTAGAAAGTTAAATTAGGACTCTTTTGAATGTGACATTTTGATGAGATCAGTTTAAGGTAGTAGGAAAGCCTTGTTTTATTGGTAGGATACATATATATTTTACATACTATATGTATTTCATATAATGTGTAATTCACATGTACAAAATGGATATTATGTGTGAAATATAGATTATATACTATATTATATATTACATTATGTATTATATGGAATTAGGGTTACTATATTACATTTTATTCATCATATTTATTTTATATGCATAGAAAATACCTTTAAAAAACATCCTATAAACTGTTGTAGCCAGAAATAATAATTTCTGGGTAACTAGGTTGGGTGAGGATGTTGGAGAGGAATGGAATGTATACATTCATATTATATATTTCTTCTATACAATATGAATTTTCACAGGACTTCTTTTTAATATTGATAATTTAAAAATAGCAACAAAGAAAATGGAAAAAATTGTAACCTATTCTAGGATCAATTGGTAGAGCAGTTGGGTAGCTGGATGCTAAGTTCTTGAGAAACGTTTAGAGGTGAGATTAAAATATTAAGCTGAAAACAGATTACATACCTTTATGTGCCTCACCAAGAACTTTGAACTTAACCTGGTTGGCAACAGAGGACCTACAGGAATTTTTGCCCTGAAATGACCTGACTGGTTGTAGTTTAGATAGAGGACACAATTTCTTAATATTCTTTAACTTAATACACTTACCATCCTTACTTCTTGCATTTTTTTTTCCCTAAGTAATTATCTCAGGTACATTAACTTGTTGGGCACCTGAATAAATTAAGATGTGTAGTGAATTCTTTGTTTATCATCATCATCATCATTATTACTATATCATCCAGCCTTAATTCATAGCTTTTGTATTTGAATAATTGTTTTTTTGGTTTATTACCAGGTTGCCAATCATGTAATGTATTCTTTTATTAGTATCTTTCAGTTTAGTCTTCTATTCCAGTTTTAAATAACATTTTAATCACCATATATTTATTCTTCCAGAGTCTATGCATGCCTTCCCTTTCTGCTTTATGTACTATTATTTTAAAACCTTGCTATTTTATCATTGCCTGTTATTGAACAAGTACTCATTTTGTCAGAGGGAGAAGAAATAGACTTATTACCAGAAAGTGTCCTCTAATATATACTATCAGACACCTGTGCCAGGAGAAAGAGAAAATTCAAGACAAGAGCAGATTTGGATTAGAAGTGATGTAATTGAAAGGCCTATGTAATGTCAATATGTATTTTCCAATAAAATAAACCTAATCAAGCCTTCCAGGACCTTCAAAAACTCAGAGAAAAGAGAATATTTAGCATTAATCAAGCAAATACCTAGCAGGTAGCAAAAGGAAGCCATATACCTGAGGCAAAAGGGAGAAAGCAAAAGGAGGGTAGTCCAACCTTCGTTTTGTTTTCTGAAACATGAATAGACTCCTGGTTTTTTTCTTACAACAAAGGGAGACCATTTTCATCATGACATTAATCAAACTCCCACTAACTCCTTTAGGAAAAGAAAGATCTACAGAATCCAAGAACTTGAGCTTCTTAAGAAGCTGTTTTCTCCCCTCTTGAAGAGCTTAATGGGAATTCATTTTGCCTTCAATTAAATCCAATATCAGAGTTCACTGCAGGCCAGAGACTTATCCTAGATAGTAATTCAGGGAAGCAAACAAATTTGCTGGATTCTCCCAGCAAGAAATTTTATTCCACATTAGTCTCCTGGAGAACTCGCAGGTGGAATTCTCCCAGAGAGAGATAAATGATGGCACTTTGGTTCTCATTTACCTTTCTAGGCACAGTGAAGCCAGAGATTCCTTGTTGCCTCATTCTGTTGGTTGTACAATCAGGTTCGGAACCTTTAAAGCTAGCAAAGGTTTTTCTATTCAGATTTGCCTGTTACGAAATCTGTTTATGCTCATATCAACCTCTTAAAAAATTTTTTTTTAGAATTGTCACTGTGATGTTTTACATGTTACTCATGAATATCCATTTCATCTTCAAATGATATCATCTAGTTTAAGTTTTTAGGGGCACAAAATTTGAACAAGGAGTAGTTAGTATTTAAAACAAAACTGAATAGAACAAAAGCACTACTTTGTGACTCATGGTGTTGTGTGTGTTAGGGGTGAGGCGGGTGTTATAGGTGTGGCATTTTCTGGAAGCCTCAAGATTATAAAACAGGGAGTTTAAAAACACATGTAAGAAAAAATTTGGCTGACTTCAATTTCAGGCTGTATGTCAGATTATATAGCATGAATTATTACTCTCTCAACTGAAACACTAAAATGCTGGATAAAATAAAAAGGGCATCATCACTGTTGAGCTCAAATAAAAGTAGAGAATCAATGGAGTCAGAAGTTTTTAAAAGTTAAACCAAGAATCTGGAGGAGCGGGATGTGGGGTCAGGTAGGAAGGGAAGACAAAGGCAACTTTTAATCTTGGGGTTTTGTCAAACCTTGGAGATTTTGAGCTTCTTCCTTTCACAACTGACAACTGTGCAAGGTGCAGAGGATAGGACTAGGGCCATTCCAAGAGGAGTTAGCAGTAAATCATCCTCAGTGTATATATGGGGCTCCAAAGGACCACACCCACCACACCCATGAGATAACAGTGAATGGAAAATCAAATTCCACAAGAGACAGAAGGAAAACTTGTGTATCTTGCCTTGCTACTAGATGAAAACAGCTTGAAATATTCCCTGAGAATTCAAAATCATAAGAAAGCCCTCGCTAGAGTTTACAGTTCAAACTCACAGTATTTATATGATCCAAACATTTCAAATGGAAACTTAAATTTAATATAGTTTAGGTTTGGTTTTACTGTTTCCCAGAAACAGAAATTTGTTCTCGAAGAACTCAATTTTAATCTAGACTTTGAAAAGTTACCTAAAATTAAATTGTAAGGAAAAAAAAAATCTCAGAGTTAAAAATCACAAAATACATCAGAAACAAACCATCAAGAGTAAAAACCAGAAAGATGACTAGGCAATAGAAACAGACACAAAAAACCTGAGATATTAGAATTGTCAGGTGCAGAATAGAAAATAATTATGTTTATAGAAATAAAAGAACAAGGTGAAAGCAGATATGAAAATAGCCAACTAGAATTTCTAGAAAGGAAAAATATAATACAGTAATTTTAAATTTTAAATAACAATAGAGTCACAGGAAGTTGTAAAGGTAGTACTGAGAGTTCCCATGTAATCTTCATTCAAATTTCCCCATTGGTTCTATCTTACATAACTATAATGTAATGTCAAAATCAGGAAATTGACATTGGTATAAAGTATGTATATTGTACTATGTCACTCTATCAAATAGATTCTGAAACCACCATGGCAATCAGGATATCATCCCAAAGACTTGCCTTTATGGTCATATCCATCCCCTAAACCTCCACCATCTCTAAACCGTGGAAACCACTTATCTATTCTTCTTCTCTATAATGCAGTGTCGTCATTTTGAAAGAGTCATAAAAATGGAATCATACAATATGTAACCTTTTGAGTTTGGCTTTTTTTTCACTCAGCATAATGCCCTTGAGATCCATCCAAGTTGTTGTGTACATCAATCACATATTCCTTCTTATTGCTCTGTAGTATTCATAGATGTACCACCCAAAGACTGTAGAACAATTTGGTAGTTTCTAGTCTTTTACAATTGCAAATAAACTGCCACGAACAATCATGTAAAGGTTGTGTGTGTGTGTGTGTGTGTGTATACAAGTTTTCATTTTTCTAGGATAAATACCCAGGAGTGGGTCATATGGTAAATGTATGTTTACTTTTTTAAGAAACTACCAAATTATTTTCCAGAATGTCTAAATCATTTTACATACCCATATTTTCTCCATCTTCTTGCCAGCACTTGGTATTTTCACTATTTTTTCTCTTAGCTGTTCTAATAAGTATGTAGGAATATCTCACTGTGGTCTTATTTTCTAATGACTAATGACGTTGAACATATTTTCACATGCTTATTTGACATCTGTATAGCCTTCTCAGTGAAATGTCCCTTATGTCTTTTCTCATTCTAATTGAATCATTTGATTTATTTATTACTGAGTTTTGAGAGTTCTTTATGTGTTCCATTGATATTTCTCCCGGCAATCTGGATTCCAGCTTGTGCTTCTTCCAGCCCAGCATTTCTCATGATGTACTCTGCATGTAAGATAAATAAGCAGGGTGACAATATACAGCCTTGACGTACTCCTTTTCCTATTTGGAACCAGTCTGTTGTTCCATGTCCAGTTTACAATCCACACAGTCAAAGGCTTTGGCATAGTCAATAAAGCAGAAATAGATGTTTTTCTGGAACTCTCTTGCTTTTTTGATGATCCAGCAGATGTTGGCAATTTGATCTCTGGTTCCTCTGCCTTTTATAAAACCAGCTTGAACATCTGGAAGTTCACAGTTCACATATTGCAGAAGCCTGGCTTGGAGAATTTCAAGCATTACTTTACTAGCATGTGAGATGAGTGCAATTGTGCAGTAATTTGAGCATTCTTTGGCATTGCCTTTCTTTGGGATTGGAATGAAAACTGACCTTTTCCAGTCCTGTGGCCACTGCTGAGTTTTCCAAATTTGTTGGCATATTAAGTTCAGCACCTTCACAACATCATCTTTCAGGATTTGAAATAGCTCAACTGGAATTCCATCACCTCCACTAGCTTTGTTCATAGTGATGCTTTCTGAGGTCCATGTGACTTCACATTCCAGGATGTCTGGCTCTAGGTCAGTGATTACACCATCATGATTATCTGGGTCATAAAGATCTTTTTTGTATTGTTCTTATGTGTATTCTTGCCACCTCTTCTTAATATCTTCTGCTTCTGTTAGGTCCATACCATTTCTGTCCTTTATTGAGCCCATCTTTGCATGAAATGTTCCCTTGGTATCTAATTTTCTTGAAGAGATCTCTAGTCTTTCCCATTCTATTGTTTTCCTCTATTCTTTGCATTGATCACTGAGGAAGGCTTTCTTATCTTTCCTTGCTATTCTTTGCAACTTTGCAATCAAATGGGTACATCTTTCCTTTTCTCCTTTGCTTTTCGCTTCCCTTCTTTTCACAGCTATTTGTAAGGCCTCCTCAGACAGCCATTTTGCTTTCTTGCATTTCTTTTTCTTGGGGATGGTATTGATTCCTGTTTCCTGTACAATGTCATTGAACCTCCATCCATAGTTCATCAGGCACTCTGTCTATCAATCAGATCCAGTCCCTTAAATCTATTTCTCACTTCCACTGTATAATCATAAGGGATTTGACTTAGGTCATACCTGACTGGTCTAGTGGTTTCCTCCACTTTCTTCAACTTCAGTCTGAATTTGGCAATAAGGAGTTCATGATCTGAGCCACAGTCAGTTCCTGGTCTTGTTTTTGTTGACTGTATAGAGCTTTTCCATCTTTGGCTGCAAAGAATATAATCATTCTGATTTCAGTGTTGACCATCTGGTGATATCCATGTGTAGAGTCTTCTCTTGTGTTGTTGGAAGAGGGTGTTTGCTATGACCAGTGCATTCTCTTGGCAGAACTCTATTAGCCTTTGCCCTGCTTCATTCTGTACTCCAAGGCCAAATTTGCCTGTTACTCCAGGTGTTTCTTTGCTTCCTACTTTTGCATTCCAGTCCCTATAAGGAAAAGGACATCTTTTCTGGGTGTTAGTTCTAGAAGGTCTTGTAGGCTTTATAGAACTGTTCAACTTTAGCTTCTTCAACCAGGAGAAATATCAATAACCTCAGATATGCAGTTGACACCACCCTTTTGGCAGAAAGTGAAGAGGAACTAAGGAGCCTCTTGGTGAAAGTGAAAGAGGAGAGTTAAAAAAGTTGGCTTAAAGCTCAACATTCAGAAAACTAAGATCATGGCATCTGGTCCCATCACTTCATGGCAAATAGATGGGGAAACAGTGGAAACATTGGCTGACTTTATTTTTCTGGGCTCCAAAATCACTGCAGATGGTGATGGCAGCCATGAAATTAAAAGACGCTTACTCCTTGGAAGGAAAGTTATGACCAACCTAGATAGCATATTCAAAAGCAGAGATATTACTTTGCCAACAAAGGTCCATCTAGTCAAGGCTATGGTTTTTCCAGTGGTCATGTATGGATGTGAGAGTTGGACTGTGAAGAAAGCTGAGTCCCAAAGAATTGATGCTTTTGAACTGTGGTGTTGGAGAAGACTCTTGAGAGTCCCTTGGACTGCAAGGAGATCCAACCAGTCCATCCTAAAGAAGATCAGTCCTGGGTGTTCATTGGTAGGTATGATGTTGAAGCTGAAACTCCAATACTTTGGTCACCTGATGTGAAGAGCTGACTCATTTGAAAAAACCCTGATGCATGGAAAGATTGAAGGCAGGAGAAGGGGACGACAGAGGACAAGATGGTTGGATGGCATCACCGACTCAATGGACATGAGTTTGGGTAGACTCCGGGGGTTGGTGATGGACAGGGAGGCTGCGCATGCTGCAGTTTATGGGGTCGCAAAAAGTTGGACATGACTGAGCAACTGAACTGAACTGAACTATGTGTTCTAGAGATGAGTACTTCATTGGATATGTGGTTTGCAAATATTTTCTCCCAGCCTGTAACTCATCTTTTCATCATCTAAACAGGGTTTTTACAAAGCAATTTTAATTCTGATGGTCCATAAAATGAAAAGAGAAGGTTATTATAGGCATTATGTTGACACATATAGATAAAAGATTCAATGTTTCAAGAATATACAATTAAAAATTTGTACATGTTTAATAAATTACCCTCAAAATATAGTAGTGGACCACCTATAATTCATGATAAACAGTTCAAATATCCACCAAATTAATGCCATACTCTCCTTAGGATTCCTGAGTTTCCTTTTGATGGCCATGTCTAGGATTAACTAGGATCTAAATGAGGAGCCAGACAAATAAAACCACCGGGACCTGAACCACTTCTTTTGTAGAGACCACGTTTAGGCATACGCAATCCTTATAGGAGTGTGTTTTGAAGCGGTGGAGGGTAGAATGGAGGGAGGAACTTGCTTAATGAAGCTAAGACCAGAGTTGTTGTTCAGTCACTTATTCATATCCGACTCTTTGCAACCCCATGGACTGCAGCATGCCAGGCTTCCGTGTCCATCACCAACTCCTGGAGCCTGCTCAAACTCATGTCCATTGAGTTGGTTATGCCATCCAACCATCTCATCCTCTGTCACCCCTTCTCCTCCTGCCTTCAATCTTTCCCAGTATCAGGGTCTTTTCTAATGAATCGGCTCTTCACATTAGGTGGCCAAAATATTGGAGCTTCAGCATCAGTCCTTTCAATGAATATTCAGGATTCATTCCCTTTAGGATCGACTGGTATGATCTACTTGCAGTTAACAGGTGCCAATAATCAATCAAACACACTTCAGCTTTGTGAATGGAATTGTGATTGGTGAGAAAATAAATAATATCTACCCCTGATGTTCAAACAATGTATAATCTAATTAGGAAAATGTTAATTAAATATTTGGGAGAAAAACTAAATAGTTCCCCCATTACATACATAAAACTCTAAATAAAAACTATGACAAAATATATATCACTTACATATTGAATCTAAAAAACATGATACAAGTGAATTTGTTTACAATACAGAAACAGATTCACAGACATAAAAAAGAAACTTATGGTTACCAAAGGGGATAGCAGGTTGGGGGTTGGACATAAATGAGGAGTTTAGGATTCTCATATACACACTACTGTATACAAAATAGATAAACAACAAGGCTCTACTGTATAATACAGGGAACTATACTCAATATCTTGTAATAACCTATAATGGAAAATAATCTGCAAAGGTCTAGATATAGATAAAAGGTCACTTTGCTGTACACTTGAAACTAACACATCATTGTAAATTAACTATACTTCAATAAATAAACTTTAAAAAAATTTTTAAATATAAGAAAATCCCCAATGTGGTATATAATCATTAATCTGTTGAATATCATTCAGTAATACCAAAGGAACTTCAAGTATGGGGTGATTCTTGTGTGTAGTACTGCAAAGGGTTTTAGACTGGGGGACATCATGGATTCCTTCAGGTACACAAAAATTATCCAAAGGGAATGCGAGCATGGATGGTTTTAAAGCAATCAATTTCTAAATCTTTAACTCTCCTGTGTATTCTTCCTAAAATTGGCCTGACCAAGACCAATCTTGCCATCATTTTGCTTCTCCTTTCCCACTTTTGCTATTAGAATAATATATCTCCCACTTTACCAAAAGAAAAGCCTATTTCTCAATCATCCTGAACATTACTCTTAAGCATTGCCCTCAAGTGTGGAAACTTCCCCAGTGCTAAACAAGGAGACAAATCGAAATATTGATTTCAGTGTTGTAAAAGCGAATGGTTCTGATGAGAAGATAGCAAACCCTTTGCCAAGTCACAGTTTGCAATTCTGTGCTTTCAGCAAAACTGAAATTAGTGCTTAATCAAATTACTGGTTGACAGATCATTAAAAGTAGTTTTTGATAAAGCATGTGTGATTTTTGGCATAAAACTCAGAAGATATTCAAAGACCTGAGTGACACTGCTATAACTAAGCTCCTTCCCTCTCATCCACTTCTGTATGTGTGCAAGCTTGCTCAGTGCTTACATAACATGTAAAATCGGAAAAGAATTGATGCTGACCCCTGTCTCATTCTAGCAATAAGTTATTGTCATCCTTAAACACATAAGTAAATGGAAAAAAGCCCCATTCTCACCATCAAGAGATGCATTTTCAATGAAATTTGGCAGTTTATTTTGATGATTATAAAAACTTTTAACATATTTATATTGTTTGGGTTATATACTAATATTGGCAAGTCAGGAGTTTTGGCAATTCTCAAACTCTGTAAGAATAATAAATATCTCTCCCACCCCTGCCACAAACACACTATTAAGCCTCCTACCATGACTTCATTTGTATCTGTTCTTTAAATTTTTTAAAATTTTATTTTATTTTTAAACTTTACAAAATTGTATCGGTTATGCCAAATATCATAATGAATCCGCCACAGGTATACATGTGTTCCCCATCCTGAACCCTCCTCCCTCCTCCCTCTCCATACCATCCCTCTGGGTCGTCCCAGTGCACTAGCCCCAAGCATCCAGTAACCATGGATGTAAGTTACTGTTAAAATATTCCAATGTGTCACAATTAAAGTTACCACCAAAGCAATGGTTATAAAGGCTCATCATGCTCTGTGGGGCAAGTATGTGGCTTAGCACATTGCACTAGGAAGAGTTAGATTTCCAGAGCTATTAACAGTCAAGCTTTGTAGCCATCCAAAGTATTTCCTTTTATTTGTAGTTTACTTCTCATTAGCCAGTATCTCACCTTCAGTTTATTTGAGATTTTTGTCATTTAAGTCAGAGTTTATTCTCAAACCTATATCAGTTATAATTTTGATTAAAAATATGCCAAATTGTATTGTATCTTGGCTCAAACTAAGCTGACTTGGGTTCCATGAAATGCCTTAGAAGATGGATGAAATCAAGGGCAGGTGCAGACATGGGGCTGACAAACTAGTTACATGTACACACTCCCCATAACAGTCTAATCTGGACCAGGTAGTGACTACAATTTGGTTAGACAAGCCAAGGTGGAGAGTGGCATGAGCTTTCAAATCAAGAGAGGGAATTTGGATGGGAGTGATCAGAGCTCCTATGCTGGCACAAGTCAGAGACGGTCAGGAGCTATCATAAATAGGCAAGAAGACATGATTAAGGAAGAGGAGATTCATTCCTTAAAAACAAAGCAGGCCTCAAATTCTACGGGGACAAGGAGAGGTCTAAGTTAATAACTATGCTGCTATAAGGCAAAATATGTTGATTGTCTTAAAAGTTCAGGCAAGTTTCCATAAGGATTTGTATTTATTTAGTAAAGTCAGGGAAAGCTTTCTCTGAGATGTGATCTTGAGATGGGCAGGATGATAGATCTTGACATTTCTCTTTTTTTCTGACATTTCTTTTTGTTTAACAAAGGTTCTGAAATGCATTTCTTTCATGCCCATGATTCTTCATTAATACTGTACTTAGAAGCCTGGTGGGAGGCTGAAGTTTGGAAAGAAATGTTCAGAGAGAAATTCTTTATGACAAAAATGGCAGAAGGATATTAAGACAGGATTTTCAGTAGTCCAGTGGTTGGGGAGGTTGTGTAATAATGTAACCATCCACTATTCCCAAGCCTCAAAATGTGGTACAAGCAAAAGCCTTTTCTAGTGATTGCTTTGTGGAATCAGGGAAATGGTCAATGTTCCATGTTAGGATTGGCAAAAAGGGAAGACCTGTCACTGGAAATGAGATATGAGGATGCAGAGACATGCTGACCAATACAGTAGCTACTAGCCACATGTGGATATTGAACATTTAAATCATAGCTAATGCCACATGTTGAAATGATAACAATTGGGCATGTTGGGTTTTAAAAGATATAATGCTAAAATTAATGTCATTTGTCTCATTTTGCTTTTCCTAATGCAGCTACAAAAAATTAAAATTCTATATATGGCTTTTATTATATTTCTTATTTTGGGGGGCCATGCTGAGTGGCTTCTGGGATCTTTGTTCTCCAACGAGGGACTGGACTCAGGCTTATGGCAGTGAAAGTGCTGAGTCTTAACTACTGGACCACCAGGGAAGTCCTATAATGGACAGTGTTGAATAAAGAATGAAGAAGAACACAAGTATTATTAATAGGACAAGAGATGACTAGGAGAAAAGTATGCTTCCCCAAGAATTCTTAGAGATGTTAGGAAATGCTAAGTCTCCCACAATGTGAGATGTGGACTCAAGCTACTTTAAGTATTAAATTGAGAGTACTCTCCCAGGGCTG
Source organism: Bubalus bubalis (assembly GCF_019923935.1). NCBI lineage: Eukaryota > Metazoa > Chordata > Mammalia > Artiodactyla > Bovidae > Bubalus > Bubalus bubalis. The sequence continues at coordinate 19,743,882 of NC_059181.1, forward strand.
AGGAATTTGGGAATATAAAGTTATAGGAATTACAAATCAAAATTTTAATCCAATGACTTTCTTATTTTAATAAATGATACCACTTAAAATTTACTAATTTCACCATTTTTTAAATTTATTTTTAATTGGAGGATAATTGCTTTACAATATTGTATTGGTTTCTGCCATACAACAACATGAGTCAGTCATAGGCATACATATGTCCCCTCCCTCTTAAAATTCCCTCCCACCTCCCACCCCATCCCACCCCACCAGGTTTGAGTTCCCTGTATCATACAGCAATTTCCCACTGGCTATCTATCTTGCATACAGTAATGTATAGGTTTCAATGCTTAAAAAAATACGTATTCTTATAAAACAAAATAGCATGTTGTTCACAAGAAACCCTGTACTGTGTTCTAAGTATTATATAAAGATGTTTTAAGTTCTCTCTTAACTGTCACATAAACAGTGAAATTATCCGCTCAAAGTTATCCACAACATAACATCTCTGGTAGGAGAGAAATAACAAGAGGCAGTCTATAAAACAGTTCAGCAGGTAGAATTATTCCTGCCCTTTACTCTCTCCACCTGAAGCAGAAGGTACTAGAAGAAAGAGAATGCTAGAATTAGCCCTTAGTTCTATAGAAACTAATATATTTTTTGATTACTGCTTGTGTCTCTTCTTCCTCTTACCTGGATATAATGGTGATAATGGTGAGTGGTGTCTGTTGAAAACAATGCCATTCCACCTGGGAAAATTCTGAGACAAAGGTTGTGAAGTAATGTTCCAATGTATCCTTCCCCTCAAAATAGCACTGGGTTTTTTGTATGTAGAGATGAGGAAAAGGAGTATGAGGCTAACATTGGAAATCACTTACAATGTAACTCCCCTCAGGAAAGTTAAAAGAAATGATGGTGGAATGGTGGGATTTTAAGTATGGTGTAAAAGGCCAGTCCTTTACAGTCAGTCTATGTGGAAATCTATGCCTTCAGATTCAACTGGACTACCTTCCATACTTTCGATAGAACCCCATCTAGGCTGGAAAATAATTTTCTTAGAAAAAACATCCAATGGGGATGGACACACTCACTGCTTTGAAAATTTTTTTTATATCTAACGTTAAAGGGAGATGATATTGTGAGGAGTGGTGTAGTTCATATTCTTTGAGATGTTGGAACAACAACAACAAAAATGTGTCTTTAACACATAACTCAGGAGAACAGGGGCCTTGTATATAAGAATGTATGCCTGACTAGTATGGTACTTGGCACAGAGTAGGTGCTTGCTGTAGATTCAAGATGACATGCTCAACATCACTAACTGTTAAATCAATGTAAATCAAAACTAAATAAGCTATCACTTCACACTGTTCAGAATGGCCATCAATAAAATGTCTACAAAGAAGACATGTTAGAGAGGGCGTGGAGAAAAGGGCACTCTTCTACACTGTTGGCGGGATTGTAAGTTGCTACAATCACTATGGAAAACAGTGTGGAGGTGCCTCAGAAAAATAAAAATAGAACTACCATATCCAGCAATCCAATTCCTGGGCATATATCCAGACAAAACTCTAATTTGAAAAGATACATGCACCCCCATGTTCATAGCAGCACTATTCACAATAGGCAAGCCATGGAAACAACCTAAATGTCCATCAACAGATGAATGGATTAAAAAAAATGTGGTACATACAGACAGTGGAATACTACTCAGGCATAAAAAAGAATGAAATAATGCCATTTGCAGCAACATGGAGGGACTTAGACCTTATCACACTAAGTGAAATAAGTCAGAAAGAGAAAGACATGTACCATATGATGACTTCCCTGGTGGCTCAGACGGTAAAGTGTCTGTCTACAATGTGGGAGACTTGGGTTCAATCCCTGGGTCGGGAAGATCTGCTGGAGAAGGAAATGGCAATCCACTCCAGTACTATTGCCTGGAAAATCCCATGGACAGAGGAGCCTGGTAGGCTACAGTCCATGGGGTCGCAATGGACTGTGTGGAGGTGCCTCAGAAAAATAAAAATAGAACTACCATATCCAGCAATCCAATTCCTAGGCATATATCCAGAGGAAACTCTAATTTGAAAAGATACATGCACCCCCATGTTCATAGCAGCACTATTCACAATAGGCAAGCCATGGAAACAACCTAAATGTCCATCAACAGATGAATGGATTAAAAAAAAATGTGGTACATACAGACAGTGGAATACTACTCAGGCATAAAAAAGAATGAAATAATGCCGTTTGCAGCAATATGGAGGGACTTAGACCTTATCACACTAAGTGAAATAAGTCAGAAAGAGAAAGACATGTACCATATGATATCATTTATATAACACAGCACAAATGAACCTATCTACAAAACAGAAACAGATTCACAAAGAGAACAGATTTGTAGTTGCCAAGGGGAGGAGGAGAGGGAAAGGAAGTATCCTGTGATATCCTGTGATACTGTGATCAATATCCTGTGATAAACCATAACGGAAAAGAATATTTAAAAAAGAATGTCTATCGTATATAACTGAATCACTTTGCTGCATAGCAGAGATCGGCACAATATTATAAATCAGCTATGTGTGTGTTAGTCACTCAGTGGTGTCCAACTCTTTGAGACCCCTGTAGTCTACCAGGCTCCTCCATCCATGGGATTTTCCAGGCAAGAATACTGGATTCATGTCAATGTATGGCAAAAACCACCACAATATTGTAAAGTAATTAGCTTCTGATTAAAATAAATAAATTAAAAAAAAATCAATACTGGAGTGGATTGCCATTTCCTTCTTCAGGGGATCTTCCTGACCCAGGGATTGAACCTGGGTCTCCTGCATTGCAGGCAGACTCTTTACCATCTGAGCCACCAGGGAAGTCCTAAATCAACTATACTTCAATAAAAAATTTATAAAATGTGTCTTAAAAGGATAAGTTATTTGGTTATCACTGGTAAGTGTGCTCAACACTTCATTTTGAGCTCAGAATATATCACCTTTGTTCTACTATGGGATTATAACAAAAATCCTATATAAATCACACATCTCTTTACCTGTGCTTCTTGTTGCATTTCCCCTGGTAATCTTTTACATCAATTTCTCTCTCTTACACCTTCCAGGACCAAATACTTTCTCATGTCCCACCATCATCTTGGAATATTCTCTTCTCTGGCAATGAGTAACCATGTCACTCATGTTCAGAACTGTCTTAAATGGCAATAACGTGTGTATGAACTTGCTGAAATCAGCTTGGGTTGTCTCCCCAGAGACTTGTCCACTTCTTCGTTTCAGACAGTACAGGACTACATGGTCCTCCATGTTGCACTTCAGGAAATCTGGCTCCATCCCTAGCCTCAGTGGGTGATTTAATTTGATCAAGCCAATCATTGAGATTCCATCACCAACTCATCCTGACCAGTTACTGACTGGCCAGTGAGATGTGAAAGGAAATCTTGTCTTATCGTCAGTTGTAAAGGATATAGCTGGGAAACATTTCTTAACAGGAAACATGCAAGTACTTTTTTTTTTTTCTGCCTCTGAATTTAAGTGTACAAAAATGTGATGATAGAGCTACTGCAGCCATTTTACAACCATGAAGGAAGCTATCATACAGAAAATTAATCTTAATAGTCCTAGTTTTCTTCCATTTTACAAAATAGCCTTAGGAAAATCTCTAAGTTTGGGCTTAAAAGGGATAATCCAACGAATAAATAAAACATAAAGGCTTTTAAGGTAGAGGGCTCTCTCTTTCATCATAAGTTTTATTATTCATTTTCTCTACCTAAATATCTCATTTTCCATTTCTCATATACTACAGGATTTTAGGTCTACTCTCCTGGCTGCTTTAGCAATCAGAGCTTTCTCTTCAGTCAGAGACTGATTTGTCTAGACCCCTGATAGTTGTAGCAAACATAGGCTGGCCAACATGAGTAGTGGTAGTGGCAGGAGCTGCTGTTGCAGATGCTTTCCAGGAAATCGAACAAAGAATCGAGGTCTACTATTGGGAAAGTTGAAGGAACATTAAAGCATAACTCAGCCAAGGTTATATGTAACATCTGAGTTCTCTCTGAGAAAATCTTTTGTACTAATAAAGTGTGCATTTCAGAGGCTAAAATTTCAGTAAAAAAAAAACAAAAAAACAAAAAAAATCATGTGCAAACAGAACACCAAAGAGACTATTTGAGGCTTCCTGATTCTTTAAAATGTGTCCTTAGAGGAACAAGACATTTGGTCAAGAAAGATATATAGTTTAGTAATTCCTTAACATTAACAGATTTATTTCAATTCGACAAGCCTTCACTGAAAGCCTAGTTTGACCTCAGCCCTGTGCTAGGCAGTTGGCATAAGCATACAAGAAAGAATCATTCTCTGCTTTTAAGAAGCTCAAACTTGGTCTTGAATCTAGCTAAGAACTAATAAATGGAGGTATAAACAGGGTTCTTTGTGAGCAAAAGGTTGGAGCTATCGATGCTAACTGGGAGAGTAGGGGATATGCCACAAAGAAGTAACATTTGAACTATATCATAAAGGATGAGAAAGATCAACAGGGAAGAATGGAACCCAGATGGTTTGATTTGAGTGGTGCAAAAAGACATCCCTGGAATGACAATAGAGCTGAAATTAGGTTGTATGGTTTTTATGACTTCATCTTTGGAAGTTAGGTAAACAATGAGACTCATTTCCCCCACCTTCCTTTCCCTGACTTGCCAGCTGTTAGGATTTCTCCCATCTTTGACTATTGTTCAGCTCCTCAGTCTGAGAGCTGCAATTTCAGTCTTAATGTCTGCTCTTTGTGTGACAGTTCTTGCATAAAATGCATTCTCAGTCCCTTCCATGGTACTTATTCTTGATGGAGGGAACAGATGGCAGAAGCCAAAGTCATTTCTCTTTATGAACCATTCAAGATGTAAGTGAGGGACATAGATGCTATGACATATGACTGTTACAGACCTTTTACACTGTCCTTACTTCAATCATTTGATGGTTTTCAAGAAGTACTTAGCCATTTTCCTCATTTAGATTTAACAGAAATGACCATCAATTCTCAGTCTTTTCCTAGTCAACTTCTACAGATTTTAAATATGATGGCATGATTTAACTTTTTACTATGGATTTAATAAAGGACTTCCCAGGTGACTCAGTGGTAAAGAATTTTCCTGCCAATGCAGGAGATATAAGAGACGCAAGTTAGATCCTTGGTTTGGGAAGAGCGCCTGGAGTAGGAAATGGCGACCCACTCCAGTATTCCTGCCTGGAAAATCCCACGGACAGAGGAGACTGGCAGGCTATAGTCCATGGGTTGCAAAGAGTTGGACATGACTGAGCACACATGCATGCGCGCGCACACACACACGGATGTAATGGCTATACTATATTGTTCTTTGGCATTTGCTCAGTCCTGGTGTCTTCAACATATAATATACACAGTAGGTACTACTGTTTGTTTGACTCATACGAAGAGATAGGTCACCTATCATTCCTGAGCAACATCATGATGATGAGCACTGGTCTAGATAAGACATAAAGCTTGGGTTCAAACTTGAGATCCACTACTTGATAGCAGTGTGGTCTTGGGTAAATAATTGCAACTTTCTATACTTAAAATCATTATGTTTAAGACAGGGATATCCACACTTAGTTCCTAAAAATTACTAGACAGAGTGCCTAAAATAATTTACGTAAAGGATTTAGCACAGTGTGAGGCACAGAATAAATGGTTACTATACTCATTATACACAGGGTACTATGCTCGGAACATGACTTGAGACAGTCAAGAAAAGCCTCATAGAAGAGACACTATCTGCATTCAGACTAGAAGGGTAAGTAGGGCTTCCTAGAGGGCAGAGACATGAAGGATCTTCTGGGCAAAAGGAACAACATGCAAAAATGTATGGGGACAAAGAAAATGACTTCATATCATTTGAGGACCTGAAAGTATGTTGATAGTATAACTGAAACCCAGGGTGAATCTGAAAGAACAGGAGTCAGGTCAAAGGAGTAGGTAGATGAGGCCAAAGGAATAGGCTGAAGGCAAAAATAAAAGCTTCTGTATGCCAGTAGAAGATATTCATACTTTAACTTGTAGCTGGTCAAGACTAACCATTTGCTATAGCCTGCCAGTCTCCTCTGTCCGTGGGATTTTCCAGGCAGGAATACTGGAGTGGGTTGCCATTTCCTACTCCAGTTTTAAGTAGGAGAGTGACATGGTCATATTTTCATTTAGGGTCAAGTTGGTAAATGTGTGTGTGGTGGCGATTATCAGGGAGGATGACACCAGAAACAGAGCAGCCATTAAAATCTGGCTATTGTGGTAATCCAGTCAAGAAACTACAAGGGACTGAGCTGAGGTAGTCAATGGGGATCTACAAGAGGAGGGCAGTATCAGCAAGGTGATCAAAGGCAGAATCAGTAGGAGCTTATGACCAATAGAAAAGACCAGGGGTTGATAAGAAGAGAGAAACATGTAGGATATCTGTCATCTTTCTAATTTGGAAAACTATGTGGATTGAGAGGTCATTAACTTACATTGTAAAAAGGGCCTAGTTCTGAACATGTTGAGCTCGAGGGCTCTGTCAGATGTCCAAGTAGAAAGATCAATTTGGCAATTCTACAATTCAGAACAGACTAATGGATTGAAGTTGTGGATTTTGTAGTGGTCAATTCTAAATTAACTACGACAACTATGACGGAGTTTGTAATAAAGAGTCTAACTCCATTTTTTATTTTTGACTGCTGATAGCTTTCAAGCTCTACCACTCTGTCTTTCTGTATATCTGGGCAAGCTGATAAGAAGGCCTAGATGCTCACCACTTTGGTGCTAGAGAAAAATTCAAACTATGGAAGTCCCAGCCCAAACAAGGGAACCCTCGTCCCAGCCCCACAACCTAGCCACAATAAAATCCAAAGCCAGGTGCCCCTCCTTGCTCTCTAAATCCATTTTTGGACCTACTTGGGAACCCAAACTTCTCTCTTCAGAAAGTCTCATTATGTGAAAATAAATATTATTCCTACCTTCTTGATGCATATGTGGCCTCATCAGTTTCAATATCCAAACCAGTTTTGAGGGGATTCCATTTCACCTCTCTAGTAATGACAACAACAGGGCCATTATGTAAAAGTCCAATGTTGGGGGTCTTTCTCATGGTAATATGTAGCTTTTGAGTACTTAAGTGATTAAGATGATAGCAATGGAATCACTTAGAGATGATATGTATAATGTATAATATGTATGAATATAATCAAAAGGGAAGTAGTCAGGGTATGTAGAACCTTGAGAGAAAACCAGCATTTAAACATTTGGTAGAAGAAGAGGAGTGCAGGAAGGAACCAGAAAATGACTTGGCAGAAATCTTTTAAGAAAGAATTCAATCAAGGAGAGCATTTTAAGATTTGAGAGAATAGCACTGAATCATGTATATTATCATATGTGAAACAGATCGCTAGTCCAGGTTCAATGCATGAGATAGGGTGCTCAGGGCTGGTGTACTGGGATGACCCTGAGGGATGGGATGGGGAGGGAGGTGGGAGGGGGGTTCAGGATGGGGAACACATGTACACCCATGGCTGATTCATGTCAATGTATGGCAAAAACCATTACAACATTGTAAAGTAATTAGCCTCCAATTAAAATAAATAAATTTTTAAAAAACAAATAAATACAAATAAGCTTAAAAAAAGGAAATAAAATAATTGATTAGGATCAAACAGTTAATAGGATTCAAATTAGATTTGAAAAAAATGTTATTAGTTTAATAATTAGGACATGACTGGTAAAAAGAAAGTATGGTTTATATTTACAGAACATCTCCATATAGGAAGAAAAAACTGTCCCTTGAAGTTTTGACCATTATTATCCTTGGTCCACTTTCCTTCAGAGAGTTAGGAAACTTTCACTGAGACAATCACACAAGCTGCTCTCACTTTAACACTCTAGGTAAATATGGATTATACCTGTGGTGGATTCATTTTGATATTTGGCAAAACTAATACAATTATGTAAAGTTTAAAAATAAAATAAAAAAAATAATAAAAAAAGAAAAAAATTATTGAATAAGCTCTTTAAATCATATTTCATTTGAAGCTCAAGGTTAACAAAGAACAAATAAACTCAAAGAATATCTGGCTGAAAAAGTACAGCCCATTGGCCAGAAATTATAGAATTCTTTCCTATCCTAAATTCTAGTCTTATTCCTGGTATTTGACACTAGCTTAGGACTCACCTAGATATTTGCACTTCTAAAATCCTAGAAACAGTAAAGCCAGCACAGCCTTGCACCAGCATTAAGATTTGTTATATGAACAGAATGTTATGGCTTATGAGAGTCCATGAGTTCCAGTTTGATATTATCTGCCAAAATCAGTTAATGTCGATGTTCCAGGTTGAAGAGGATTCTAATATCACAATGAATTTTGGTGTGTTTTCTGACTTTGATTTTTCCACAGTGAATAGAGATTTGTTCTGTCATCTGTTGACTGACTGTGGCCACATCTTACAGTACCTGTTAGCTCATAGTTCTGCCTTTAGACACCACAAGCTAATCTGTTTCTCCTCCAGTTTCACAGCTACAAGATCTATCTCAGTTATATCTCAAAGCCAGTATGTGATTTATGGTTTTTACACAAAGTCCTTTTTTTATACATTGTTGAACTTGCCAAGGAACAAGTCAAATTAGCAAGCACTCCCCACACTATGAATTAATTGTGATGTAGGTCAAAGTATAGGTTCAAAGTTAGTCTTTCTTATTGGAACACATAGAGGTTGTTTAGTTTTGTAGATTAGGATCATTGTCTATGGAATCAGACAGACTTTTGCTCAAATTGAAGACTGACCACACACAAGCCATGTGACCCTGAGTGAGATGTATAAGTTATCTGAGCCTCAGTCTTTACATCTATAAAATGGGAATTAAAATATCTATCTCATAGAGTTTTAAGGGCATAGGGTGTGTGTTTGTGTGCACACGCACATGTGTGTTATGTGTAGTATAGCACATAGTGCAGAGAAATACTTTAAAAATGACAAATATTATTACAATGAGAAAAACTTAGGTGAGAGTAACATTTTTAGACCCATTTTATATATCAGGAATCTAAGGTTTGGAGAAGATAAGTAAACATCCTGTGTAATAATGGATCAATCTTCAACTGTGGAGATGCTTGAGTAGTATTCACATCCGTGCAAGTCAGGGAAAATTTGGCTGCAAACAGAATACCCAAACATAACTAGCTCAGGCCAAAAAAAAAGAATGAAAGTAATTTATTGATTTACATAAATGAAATTCAGAGACTGCCTGATCCAGAGGCAGGGCTGGATGACAGGCACTGTTGGAGTCAATGCTCAAATGTGTCATCAGACTCATTTTGCTAGAAATGGACCCACATTTATATGGGCAGTTAATCAAAGAAGGCAACAATATATAATGAGGGAAAAAGCAGCTTCTTCAATAAATGATGCTGGGAAAACTGGACAGCTATGCACAAAAGAGTCAAACTGGACTAGTTTCTCATGATAGGCAGAAATAAACTCAAAATGGATTAAAAACTTAAAGGTAAGACCTAAAAGCATAAAACTTCCAGAAGAAAACACAGACAGTACACTCTTTGACATTGGTCTTAGCAATTTGTTTTTGTATATGTCTCCTCAGGCAAGGAAAAGAAATCAAAAATAAACAAATGAGACTAATCTAACTAAAATGTTTTGTACAGCAAAGAAAACTATCAACAAAAAGGCCACCTACTCAATGGGAGAATATATTTGCAAACAATATATTTGATAAGGAGTTAATATCCAAAATATACAAAGAACTCATACAACTTAATATCAAAAAAGCCCACATAATCTGATTAAAAAATGGGCAAAGGACCTGAATAGACATTTTCCCAAAGAAAATACACACAGGTGGTCAACAGGCACATGAAAAAAAATTCTCAACATCACTAACCATTAGGGAAATGCAAATCAAAACCACAATGAGATATTATTTCACACCTGTCAGAATGGTTATTATTAAAAAGACAACAAATAATAAGCATTGGTGACAATATGGAAAAAAGTGAACCCTCGTGCATTGTTGGTGGGAACGTTGATTGGTGCACCACTGTAGAAAACAGAGATTCCTCAAAAAGTTAAAAATATAACTACCATATGATTCAAGAACTTCACTTCTGGGTATTTATCTGAAGAAAAACAAAACATTACTTTGAAAAGATACATGCACCCCTATGTTCATTGCAGTATAATTTGTAATAGCCATGACATGGAAGCAATCTAAGTGTCCACTAATAGAAGGACACATATATACACAATGGAATATTACACAGTATAATAAAAAATGAAATCTTGTTATCTGAGACAATGTGGCTAGACCTAGAGAGTATTATGCTCAGTAAAATAACTCTGACAAAGACAAATGATGTATGATTTCACTTATATGTGGAATCTAAAAAAAAAAACATGAACAAACATAACTAAATACAAACAAAGTCATGTTGTTTAGTTGCTAAGTCATGTCTGAGCCTGGCAGGCTCCTCTGTCCATGGGATTTCCCAGGCAAGAATCTTGGAGTGGGTTGCCACTTCCTTTTAAAGGGGATCTTCCTGACCCAAGGATAGAACCTGCATCTCCTGCAATGGCATGCAGATTCTTTACCACTGAGCCACCAGGGAAGCCCAAACAGAGTCACAGATATAAAGAAAAACTAGGTGGCTACCAGAGGGGAGAGGGGTGGGGGAATAGAATAGGTGAGGGAGATAAAGAGGTACAAAATTTCAGTTACAAAATGAGTCATAGGTATGAAATGCACAGTGTGGGGGAAGTAATCAATAATTATGTAATATCTTTGGAGACAGATGGTACATAGACTTATCATGATGACAATTTTGAACTGTATGAAAGTGAAAGTTGCTCAGTTGTGTCCAACTCTTTGAGACCCCATGGACTGTACAGTCCATGGAATTCTCTAGGCCAGAATACTGGAGTGGGTAGCCTTTCCCTTCTCCAGGGGATCTTCCCGACCCAGGCATCGAACCCAGGTCTCCTGCATTGCAGGTGGATTCTTTACCAGTTGAGCCATATGGGAAGCCTAGAAATATTTAATTACTGTGTTGCATATGAAGAACTTAGCATCACTGACTCAATGGACATAAATTTGAGCAAACTCTGGGAGATAGTGGAGGACAGGGACGCCTGGTGTGCTGCAATCCACGGGATCACAAAGAGTCAGACATGACTTAGCAACTGAACTACAACAATACAAGGAACTAACATAGGACTGTAGGTCAATTATACTTCAAAAAACACACACACTCATAAAAAAAAAGAAGAAGAAATCAGATTTGTGGTTTCCAGTGGTGAGGATGAGAGGGAATTAGACAAAGGCAGTGAAAAGGTACAAATTTCCTGTTAATAAGATAAATAAGTACTAGGGATGTAATGTGCATCATGATACATTAACACTGCTGTATGTTATACCTGTGCTTCCCTGGTGGCTCAGATGCTAAAGCATCTGTCTGCAATGCAGGAGACCTGAGTTCGATCCCTGGGTTGGAAAAATCTCCTGGAGAAGGAAATGGCAACCCACTCCAGTATTCTTGCCTGGAGAATCCCACGGATGGAGGAGCCTGGTGGGCTACGGTCCATGGGGTGGCAAAGAGTCGGACACGACTGAGGGACTTCACTTTTACTTTCATGTTTTACCTGAAGGTTGTTAAGAGAGTGAATCGTAAGTGTTCTTATTGCAGGGGAAAACATTTTTTTCTATTTCTTTAATTTTGTACCTATATGAGATGATGGATGTTCACTAAACTTACTGTGGTCATCATTTCATGATGTATGTAAGTCAAATTATCATGCTATATGCCTTAAATTTATAGAGTGCTGTATGTCAATTATATCTCAATAAAACTAGAAGGAAAAAAAACACTTTTTTTCTCTCCTTCTGACTATTTCTGACCCCCTATTTTATTTTCTTCAGTCTCAGGCTCCACCTTGTAGCAGTATGAGAGCAGAAATACAGGCTTTATAGTCCTTCATGTTCAAGTAGAGCAGGAAAGAAGAATCGTTTCCCCAGAAGCTCTGGAAAAGCCTGAGTGTTCATAGACACTTGAAGGATAATGGGACCATCACTGAACCAACTATTGTACCCTGGGAAATGCAATATGCTGATAGGCTGTCATCTCACATGCTAGTAAAGTAATGCTCAAAATTCTCCAAGCGAGACTTCAGCAATATGTGAACCGTGAACTTCCAGACATTCAAGCTGGTTTTAGAAAAGGCAGAGGAACCAGAGATCAAATTGCCAACATAAGCTGGATCATGGAAAAAACCAAGAGAGTTCCAGAAAAATATCTATTTCTGCTTTATTGACTATGCCAAGGCCTTTGACTGTGTGGATCACAATAAACTGTGGAAAATTCTGAAAGAGATGGGAATACCAGACCACCTGACCTGCCTCTTGAGAAACCTGTATGCAGGTCAGGAAGCAACAGTTAGAACTGGACATGGAACAACAGACTGGTTCCAAATAGGAAAAGGAGTACATCAAGGCTGTATATTGTCACCCTGCTTATTTAACTTCTATGCAGAGTACATCATGAGAAATGCTGGGCTGGATGAAGCACAAGCTGGAATCAAGATTGCTGGGGAAATTATCAATAACCTCAGATATGCAGATGACACCACTCTTATGGCAGAAAGTGAAGAGGAACTAAAGAGCCTCTTGATGAAAGTGAAAGAAGAGAGTGAAAAAGTTGGCTTAAAGCTCAACATTCAGAAAACTAAGATCATGGCATCTGGTCCCATCACTTCATGGCAAATAGATGGGGAAACAGTGGCAGACTTTTATTTTTTGGGCTCAAAAATCACTACAGATGATGACTGTAGCCATGAAATTAAAAGGCGCTTGCTCCTTGGAATGAAAGTTATGACCAACCTAGATAGCATATTAAAAAGCAGAGACATTACTTTGCCAACAGGTCCATCTAGTCAAGGCTATGGTTTTCCCAGTGGTCATGTATGGATGTGAGAGTTGGACTGTGAAGAAAGCTGAGCGCCGAAGAATTGATGCTTTTGAACTGTGATGTTGGAGAAGACTCTTGAGAGTCCCTTGGACTGCAAGGAGATCCAACCAGTCCATCCTAAAGGAGATCAGTCCTGGGTGTTCACTGGAAGGACTGATGTTGAAGCTGAAACTCCAATACTTTGGCCACCTCATGTGAAGAGTTGACTCATTTGAAAAGGCCCTGATGCTGGGAAAGATTGAGAGCAGGAGGAGAAGGGGATGATGGAGGATGAAATGGTTGGATGGCATCACCGACTCGATGGACATGAATTTTGGTGAACTCCGGGAGTTGGTGATGGACAGGGAGGCCTGGCGTGCTGCAGTTCATGGGGTTGCAAAGAGTCGGACACGACTGAGTGACTGAACTGAACTGATGGGCTTGTGTCTTAGTCAGCTTGGGCTGCTATAACAAAATGCCACAGACTCGGTAGTACATAAACAAAAGGTATTTATTTCTCACAGTTTTGGAGGCTAGAAAGTCCAAGGTCAAGATACCAGCATGGTCCAGTTCTGGCAGGGGTGGAAGGAGGGGGTTCTTCCTGGTTCACAGCTAGTGCCCTCTCACAGTGTGCTTACATAGTGGAAGGCACAAGGGATCTCTATAGGGTCTCTCTTTAAGAACACTAATCTCATTCAGGAGGCCTCCACCCTCATGACCTAAGGACCTTCCAAAGGTCTCACCTCCTCATACCATCATACTGGCCATTAGCATTTTAACACATGAATTTTGAGGGGACACAAACGTTCAGACCATAGAGGCTTACTCTTGGCCATATATTTCATCCTAGTATCCCACTCAAATTCACAGCCTATAAAAAGGAGACAAGTAAATCCTCAGATATCTGTACAGATAGGATGAATAGATGCCCAGCCACCAAAATATAACATCTGTACCCTCTCTTCTTTATACCCCTGAGTATTTCCAATGCATCCCTCCCCCTATATGTAGGTCATGGGGTAAAGAATATTATTTCTATATTTAATTTCTGCTCACAGGTACTCTTTATGGGAAAAAAATTGCTCAAGTAGCAGTGCCCAGAATATATATTGTAGGAGTTGGCTAATAAGAATCTTTTGCATTCTTCTGCCACCTGTCATTTGGGATCTCTCACCATTCATTATCTGGTAGCAGGCCTGCAGTGCACAGATGGAAAGTCACCCCAGAGGGAAGAGAGCTGTTACCCCTACCCCCTTCTGGTTCCACTTCTGTGCAATGCTAATTTAATCGGGCACATGATTCACTCACTTACCTTAAGCTCAAGCCAGACCTCATTCTATTTTTAATGTTTTAATTTTATTATTCATCCACAAATGTATCCATCCCAGCTTAGGTATATTTTTGAATAGTCAGAAATATAAGCTGAAGGAAAAGGTCTTCTGACTCCTATTCCAATCCTCCCCAGGTCATTTCAAATACTTTGTTCTAAGCCACATAGAGGATCAGACTAGCACCCTGATTGGAAAGCCAAGTCAACATCCAAAATGGCCCTTTCTAACAATACCACTGGAAATGATGGACAAACCAGTGGAGAAACCCAAGCTGATTCACATAGGGCCAGGTTGGCATGTTTGGGTTATCATGCAAAAACAGAAAGCCTTTGGTCCCGTTATCAGATTCCTTATGATCAGTTTCAGGATTTGCAAAGGGTAATGTAGGTAGAGAAATGGAAGCAAGAGAAAAGAAGGTGGTAAAAGCCCAAGGAACCCATAATCACTACCTTTGGATAACAGAAACTCCAAAGCAAGAACCTAGGAGGAGAGATTTGAAAAATAAGAGTGCAATAAGCTTTCAGGTGATATTTGACTAAGGTCTTTCACAGCTAATTAAAATTCCTTTAGCCACAATAGTGACTGTGCGTGGGTGAGGGTTATAATGCACTGCTGCTAATTAACCATTAGAACTTGGTCAATAGCTTATGAGTCATCTCATCTCATTTAATAATACCAAATTATATTTGATTCAGCTACAAAGAAATGCTTAGCTGCACGACTGAAATTCACACTATATAGATAAATGCTCCGATTTGATTTTCAACTTGAAGACAGAGATATGGAAAAAAACCTGATAATATTATTTGCTGTCACATACATGCCTGGTAAAGTGTGTTCTGATTATCTTTCCAATATTCTGATTTATGGGAGGAAGAGAAGAAGGGAGATGGTGAAGTATACAAGATAACAGTCAAAATTTACATGAGACACCGCCATGTAAACAACATTCTGAAAACATTGGTCTTGAAGGCAGTCTCCTGCATGATAAATAGTCCTATGATGAGTCAATAATTACTTGAAGCACTAAAAATTATTTTAGACTTACTCTATAGTTCCATTAGAGCCTGTGAAATATCCAGTAATGAAAGTTGTAGTTTAATGTCTTTTAGTACGGGCATTATAAATTAGCTAATTGAGAAAGTTATTTCAGGAAGAAAAATAGAACATTGTGGATTTTTAAGTAACTAATAATTTTTAAACATCTCACTGTAAATTTTCACATCTGATAGCAACAGTTTAAAAGTCTTACTATTGATTGACAATGAAGATATTAAATGGTCCTTTCTGTGAAATTTTTAATAGCCATGGAAAATATGACTGAAAAGTTTTACCATCTAAAGCTGTTCTCCATATATCTTTGATTTAATGAGAAGCATTTTCATTCAACATTTTTTCTCATTCAATTACACCAACAGTTATTGAATGCCTACTATTTGGAAAGCAAATTACTAGTGACTGTGGGAGATACAAGAACATTTTGGATGCTTAGAAATTAGTACGAGAAAATAGACAATTGCATAAATAACACTTAAAACAAGGCAATGCTATAATAGAAATACCATTATTTAAAATTAAAGCAGAACAAATAATGTTTTTGTATTTGAGTAAAAATAATTTTAAATGTTTATTTTCCAAGTTGGCTACTGATACTGTCAGACATCCCTCTAGATGACAGATAATACTGATGGACAGCTAGAAAAGTACTCTGGAAGCCCTCAAATGAAATGTAGTACAGTATGGTGCAATGGTTCTCAGACGTGACAATGAATCAGTCATAAAGGGCCTGATTAAAACACATTATTGGGTCTCGCCTCAGAGTTTCTGATTTGATAAGTCTGGGGTGAGGTCAATTAATGTGCATTTCTAATAACTTCTCAGGTGATGCTGATGCTGCTGGTCTGGGAGAGAAGCACGGGAGAGCTCTAGTGCATGATCACCCAAGTCTGAATCCTGGCTCACTATTTCTACCTGCATAATCTGTGTAGCATGCCATTGTCACCTCATCCAAAAATTGTGCATAGTGAGAGCACTGTGGCTGAAACTGCTAGCCAATGACCAAACCTTTGTTTTGTCTTCCTGGTCCTACAGCTAGGCAACAGTGGGTGTTAAATGTGGACCTGTGACTGAGATCTAGTGAAGGAATATGAGCGGAATTGATGTGCATCACTTCCAGGCTTGACTCCCAACAACTCCCACACACTTCCTTCATGCCCTTTCACTTCTGGCTGGCAGCAAATGAGCATGGGAAACTTGGCAGTATTAAGTTGAACACAACAGAGCCATAAGATGGGAGGAGACTTGAATCCATAAAACAAAACTTGGAAGAGAGCTGCCCACTGAACAGCAACATCCATTTGGGCTTTACATGAGAGAAGTTGACTTATTCTTCTTCTTGGTATTCCTGACAGCCAGTATGCCATCTGAGACACAGCTGCTCAATAAATGCATGCTTAACTGACAGAGAAAAACTTAAGGAATGATTGAGCCTAACAGCAGACCTGTTTGAAAATAAGCTCCACAACAGTGGAGATATTTAAGCAAAACTAGAGGGATGTCAATGAAAGGTTCTATAGACGGTATTCCGGCGGTTGGGATAGAGGGAATAGGATGAAGGCAGTCAAAAGGTAAAAACTTCGCCAGTTATAAGTATTGGGGATGGAATGTACAATAGTTAAATATAATTAACACCAGTATATGCTATATATAGGGGCTTCCCTGGTAGCTCAGCTGGTAAAGAATCTGCCTGCAATGCTGGAGACCCCAGGTTGATTCCTGGGTCAGGAAATACCCCTGGAGAAGGGTTAGGCTACCCACTCCAGTATTCTTGGGCTTCACTGGTGGCTCAGATGGTAAAGAAACTGCCTGAAATGCAGGAAACCTGGGTTCGATCCCTGGGTTGGGAAGATACCCTGGAGGGGGTGACAGCCTACTCCAGTATTCTTGCCTGGAGAATCCCCATAGACAGAGGAGCCTGGCAGGCTACAGTCCATGGGGTCACAAAGAATTGGACACGACTGAGGGACTAAGCACAGCACAGCATATGTTATATACAAAAGTTAAGAGAATAAACACTGAGAGTTCTCATCACAAGGAAAACATTTTTTCTATTCCTGTAACTATAAGAGATGATGGATGTTCACTAAACCTATTGTGGTAATAGTTTCATGATGCCTATAAGTCAAATCATTATGCTGCATATCAAACTTATATAGTGCCATATGACAATTATATCTCAATAAAACTGGAAGAAACTAAAAGAAGTTATTCTTTAACAGGTAGATAGTTAGGTAAGATCATCTCTTGGGACCCTTCCAAATATAATATCCTATATTATGTCCTAAATTTAAATGATGAGGATGCAACTTTTGAGAACTGTATATTTCTCCCCAGCTCCATTATATTTCAATCCTTTCCCCCTTCTTTTTCAAATATTTCATCTTTCCCTGGTAATAATTCAATCAGCATTCAATGAACACGTAAAATATGCCCAGGCCTATCCACAAGATACTTGATATCTAGCTAAGGAAAGTGCTTGTGAAACAACAATACATTTGAAACAACTGGTAAACAATATCAAAGAGATCATTAACTGCTACAATAAAATGTGAGCAAGTTGCATCAAATGTATTACTGTGCATGATAAAGCACATCAGTCCATTGGACAGACAGTCAAAAAGCTCAAATTCAATTTTCTTTTCTGTAGATAAACTGTACAAATGTGGGTAAATCATTTAACCTCTCTTCTCTCATCTATAAAATAATAATCCTGTCCAATTTGTGTGTGTGTTTGCGCACTCAGTCACTAGGTCATGTCCGACTCTTCGCGACCCCTTGGACTGTAGCCTGTCAGGTCCTCTATCCACGGAATTTTCCAGGCAAGAATACTGGAGTGGATTGCCATTTCTTCCTCCAGGGCATCTTCCCAAACCAGGGATCAAACCCCCATCACCTGTGGCTCCTGCATTTACAGACAGATTCTTTACTACCGAGCCACCTGGGAAGCCCCTCTGTCCAATTTACTAAGGAGCAAAACAGAAGAAAAAATATTCATGAGTTAGGGAACATGATCCTTTGGATCATGAATGCTCTATTTTGGAACCTATTGCTTCAGTTCGGCTTTACTTGCCTTGTTTATTATTCCTTCTACATGCAATCTGAATTTTTGTTGTTAGTGATGGTTCATCTAAGAGTCCTTCATTCCACCTGCCTGCAGTATCCAAAAAACTGCCTGTTTGTGATCATGTTGGAAAAGCACAATAGACCTCTGCTCCTCCAGAGCAAGGAATGAGATCAATGTTTTTCATTTTGGACTTATGCCCCTTTCAGTAGCCAGTTGTCACCGCTGCTATCGACCTGCCACCTGCTTGAGTTCAGGGAGGAGGCAAGAAATTCAAATGTTTCAGCAGGACTTATTAGGCCAGCTGCTGATGACCAACTTGGAGATTATATTTCATGCGCACGATTTCATGTTCTAGTAGGTATACTAAACATCTTTTCAAATCTAAAGAGATGGCAAAGAAAAGTTACAAAGAGGAACATTTAACATTTTTCTAAATGAACATAATGTAATAATAATAGATGTAAAATTGGGCAAGTTCACCCTGACTAGCTAAGCTTCTTTCCTGCCAGCTGTAAATGTTGCATCCAGCTGCATTCTTTTCATGGGGAAACAGTTTAAGTTTCTTACATTTTTATCAGAGTCATTTTAAAACCATTTCCAAAATGTTTTACTCAGTTCTGTTTTAAAGTTCTTGCATCTGTAATATATTTATTAGATATTTCCCCCAATTAAACCATTTGAAAGAGAAATGAATGAAAAGTTCTATGTCAGCTTTTCCAAAAGTTTGACTCCATTTCAGATGGCCCCTTGGATCTCTATGAGCTGTACTTATGAAACGTCTTTTGTCTGATAATATTTCTGTATTCCAAACTAGTTACAATGTTATTAGCCCAAGAACAGAGACTTGGGAAAGAAAATTACATATCTCACTGTTCTGTGTTTTTAACTAAGCCAAAGAGGAAGGATTTTTCCACAAATGCTATAAATCAGTGCCTCCTAGACTTTAAAGTGCATAAGATTCACCTTAGGACCTTGTTAAAATGCAGATTATGACTCAAGATTTCTGAAGGGCCTAAGAGTCTGCATTTCTAACAAGTTCACAGATGATGCTGATGCTGCTGGTCCAAAATTTTAAAGCTTACATCAACTCTCAGCTTCCACCTGTATCTCAGTAGATCTTGCAGAGAGAACCAGTTGAACCAGTTTTACACAATTCCTTACAAAGGTAAGGAGATTTACTTTAAAATGACTTTTTAAATTCAATTAAAATGAAGTGGGGTAAACACCAAGTAGAAAGATGTCCTGGTAAGCATGGGTCAAAGATACATAAGATTCAATTAAAGAAAGAAAACAAATCTATTCTGTAACAGCATACAGAAGTGGAGTAAATAAAATACTCATAGACATTTTGCAAAGACCTATTCTGTTTTGGTTGGTACAACCTCTGGTTGAAATCGTCCCTCTAGGATACTAAGAAATATCCTCCACACTAGATGTCTTGTTGAATTTAGTTGCTTGCTCAAGTGTAAACATAAACAGACAATGGTGTCCTTAATCTCTTTAATCCAAGAAGCTGTCTGACCTGTCTCCTGATTTAGGAATCTGTTTCAGCAAAATTCTCAGGTAGCTAAAGATGAGAGTATTTAGTCTTTCCAAGTTGTTACATCCACGCTGAAAGAAGGGATATACTTTTGTCAAATGTCATGACATACTCATGCCTTTAGATGCCCATTTTCACAGTCATCCCCCGCATTACTAACCATGAGTCATTTTATAGGCAGATTTAAATTTGTTATGGAAGTGCATTCCACAAATGGAATAAACTCTCGAAGTCTATTAACCCCAAAGAAAGGAGAGCCACATTAAAAAAAAAAAAAAGTAACTAAAAAGACAGAAGGAACACAATAAAGAATTGATAAAAAATGAAGTTGATTGTTTTGTTACCAGAGCTTCTCTAGGGCTTTGCTCAAAACCCATCACAACCACCACCACCACCCCACCATTTAACAGGAGTGTTCTGAAAACCTGCCAAGCCCTGGAACCTTTAGCAGGAGTTAACATAAATCTTTTGAAGAAGGAAATGACAGCCCACTCCAGTACTCCTGCCTGGAAAATCCCATGGATGGAGGAGTCTGGTGGGCTGCAGTCCATGGGGTCGCTGAGAGTCGGACATGACTGAGCGACTTCACTTTCACTTCTCACTTTCATGCATTGGAGAAGGAAATGGCAACCCACTCCAGTGTTCTTGCCTGGAGAATCCCAGGGACGGGGGAGCCTGGTGGGCTGCTGTCTATGGGGTCGCACAGAGTCGGACACGACTGAAGCGATTTTGCAGCAGCAGCAGCAACATAAATCTTTAACTTAAAGTGTTCAGAGATAAGAAAGGAAGCTAAACAGACAAAAAACCAAATGGAACCAGTTGGGACCAAGACAGCGATGAATCAGATCTCCAACAGACCTTGAATCTCATTATTTGCTGATTTAACTACATTAGCATTTTAAATGACACAGCTAACAGGAGCCATGACCAGATATTAAGGACCAAAAGGAGGTGGCACCCCACTCCCTCAGAAAGAGTCCTGCCCCTTCCCTGGTACTCCCTCCCTTTATCTTTACTATTTAAAATTAAATCCTTTTCGCGAGGTGGGCAAGAAGATGATCTGTGAACTTAGTTCCCCTCCTCCGTTCTTGGGCCACTGAGTAAAGTGCTGTACCAAATCTCAGCTTCGGTTCATTATTTGCCTGCTGCTGCTGCTGCTGCTGCTAAGTCGCTTCAGTTGTGTCCGACTCCGTGTGACCCCATAGACGGCAGCCCACCAGGCTTCCCCGTCCCTGGGATTCTCCAGGCAAGAACACTGAAGTGGGCTGCCATTTCCTTCTCCAATGCATGAAAGTGAAAAGTGAAAGGGAAGTCGCTCAGTCGTTCCCGACTCTCAGCGACCCCATGGACTGCAGCCTACCAGGCCCCTCCGTCCATGGGATTTTCCAGGCAAAAGTACTGGAGTGGGGTGCCATTGCCTTCTCCAATTTGCCTACTAGAACCCAAACAGAGGCAGGGTCCATACAGCTTAATTTGGTAACGGTTGCTTTTCTCATTTACCCTTATCTGCTGAGACTGCTCATGCCACCTCTTCTTTACCAAATAGGTTAAAAAGGCAGGTAGAAAAGGACAATTGAAAGAATCAAACACTTATTTCCACCTGTGTTTTCTACCTGCCCTATTCTTCCTGCTACTCTTATTATTTCAGAGTTTGTTTGGCATAATTATTCAGTCTATGTTATTACTAATTCTACAGACCCAATGGCTAGTGCAGTGCTGTGATACGTAATGGATGCTCAATAAATATTTGCTAAATGAATGAATTAGTATATTATCCATATGGGGAATCATTATTTAAACCTTTTTCACCGTTTCCTGACTCACTAAGAGAATGGAAAAATACACATTGACATTTAAACACATATGTACACTGTAAAACTGGAATGAGTAATCTGTTTGGTTTTTATTCAGAGTAAAGGATAAAAAAATGCATTTCTTTTTATTAATTTTCTGAATACTAAGACCAGTGAAATGACTTTTCATACTTAGCAGAATTGCTTAAATATTTGCCCCAGGAAATGATTTATGAATCAGAAAGCTTTTCCTAATTTAAAAGTAAAAATCAAATCTCACTTATCTGACTTTGGAGCTCTTGGTACTTTGAAACCACCACTATTTGTGGTAGACACTGTGATGTACAATCCTGATTCCCCTTCAGAGAAGAGTTTGTTGCCTCAGCTGCTTGCAGTGCTGTTGGCAGGCAGCCTTCAGCTGTCGGCTCCTTCATGGTTGCCTCAGCTGAAAAGAGCCATCTGGCCCAGTATCTCTCCCCTTAACCGATGACCCATATCCAATGAACAGTCAGTGCAAGGGAAAAAGATATGGCCATCCTGACCCAACTTAGAACAACTCTGAAGAGCCATTCTAGTTACAGAGCTCTCTGTAAGGTAGGCCATGGCTGTTGTTGGGCCTACCTTGTAGCTCAAATTCTCCCTCTTTCCAAGCCTTGCTTCCTTTCCCCAGTACCCCAAGGGTACTCTCTAATAAATATTTTGCAAGTCAAGCTTCATCTTAAAGTCTGTTTCCTAGGGAGCTAAACCTATGATAATATTATTTCCATGAGCTCTTTAAACATAATACAGAAAAAGTATTCACTGAAGACAAAGTGCTGCATCATTTTATGGAGTCTACTCTCTGAAGGACACTTGCTCTGTGTCAAAGTTGGTTGACATAAATCCACGTTGCCAAGGTTATTGTTCCTAAATTTGTTTTGATTTAATCATTATGTTGATGACACAGGTGAGTGGACCAGGAGTCTTACTGACATGGTGATTCCCTTATAGTAGAAAGAGCCTCGTTTGAGGTTCTTTCCTTGTACTACAGGGATAGAGTCAGTACTAGTTTCTAAGTTGACCTTCTTCTAATCACCCCATGCTGGCATGATCTACCCCATGCTGACATGAACTAAGCTCTGGAAATTTCTCTTCTTCCCTGAAGAAACTACATAGCACCCAGAAACATGTGATTTTTGAAGACCAACTTTAGAAATTTTTCTGGATTATTCATTCACCCTATCACCAATCCTTCAAGGACTCTAGTCTGCTTGCTTTGTAATCTTCCCTCCCAAATGTATTTCTGTGTCTGTTTATATGATGTACTGATCATTTCAGGCAGAGAGAGGTAAGGAGAGATCTCCATGGTGAGAGTTCTTTGTTGTCTCCATGGTGATCTCTGCATAGCTAATAAATCTACAACTTAATTTTATTTCTTATCTTGAAATTACCAATGGCTTCAGCTTTGGAATATGTGTGGGTGAAACCCATAGGACTCATGGTGTAACTTGTAAAGCACGTAGTGCCAAGCTTCATTAAAGACTCGGTCTCTCTTTCCATTTCTTCTTTTCCCTTCTTTAAGAACCCAAGGTCCTCATATATTTTGTACATTGTTTCCTCCCTATTCCTTCTTTCATTATAAAAAAAGAGACTAAGGTATAAATAAATGATAAAGCAGTGTATTACCTTCATCTAGGGGATTGCTTTTTCAATAGAAACAAGGGAATGAATCTTTAAGGAATTTTAGAAATTGAGAAAATATGTGAATGAGGAAGAGAAAGAAAAGGCTGGAGAACAAAATCTATCCACTGATTACTCTGTGCTCCATTTTCCCCATCTGTAAAAGGGGACAGTAATATTATCTACCTCTGAGGGTTCTTGCCTTTTCATACTGTTCATGGGGTTCTCAAGGCAAGAATATTGAAGTAGCTTGCCATTCCCTTCTCTAGTGTGACGAACTGACTCATTGGAAAAGACCCTGATGCTGGGAAAGATTGAAGGCAGGAGGAGAATGGGATGACAGAGGATGAGATGGTTGGATGGCATCACTGACTCAATGGACATGAGTTTGAGCAAGCTCCGGGAGTTGGTGATGGACAGGGAAGCCTGGCATGCTGCAGTCCATGGGGTCACAGAGTCAGAAACGACTGAGCAACTGAACTGAACTGAGGGTTGTTGAGGGATTAAATAAGATACGACATTTAAAGTGCTTGGAACATATTTGGCTTGTTCCATTACTGCTATTTTTATATTAATATTTATCTTTATCCATAAGGACAAATTAAGAAAAGTTCCCCTCTTCACCTTTAACCCGAAATATTAAATTACCAAAGGTCTGGTCTCTCCCTTAATGGGGAAGCTGTGAAGCCTTTGTATTCAAACAGTGGTCAAGAAGCATCAGCCATAGCAGGGAGCTTGTTAGGAACCCAGAATTTCAGGCCCCACTCCAGTTGTGCTAAAGCAAAATCTGCATCTAAACAAGATTCTCTGGTGATTTCTACACACATTAAAGTTCAAATAGCCTTGAAGTAGGTATTGATGTCTCAAATTGGGGCTTTGGAATCAAAGACACCCAAGTTCCAATTTTCTAGCTGTGGGACCTTGGGCAATACTTAATATCTCTTGGTCTTAGGTCCCTCATGTGTAAAATGTGGGATAACCACATCTATTGCATAGGGTTGTTGTGAAGATTAAATGTGAAACTATGTATAGTACTTATTGACGTGTGTGCTGGGCAACTACCGACTGCTTTATCAATTGTGACTATAACTACTCTCAAAACAATCTCCAGGCTTTTGAAACATGGAATTTCAAGCTCCCAAGGGCAGAGAACTTCAGTGTAGGATTGTTCATACACTCATTTGATTTTAAAGATATCCAAGGAATGTTAGGGATCATTTTATTTATTTATTTGGATCATTTTAGATAAATCAAAAGAAAAATGGTTAGGTCTATTCTGTATTGGAAAGCTTGGTTGGTGGGGAAATGATTTTCCTTTGTGTCTCTCTGAGTCTTCCACTTCCCTGCTGGGAAGATACATTCAGGTTAGACAAAAAGTTGATCAGCTGGCTATGACTCCTCCGCTGGTACAGAGGAGTACCAGCAGGTTTCTCAGAATCTTTTAGACATGATTCTCTGCCAGTGAAGGTGACCAGCTTGTTTAGGTCTATGAACCTAAAATGTAATGCTCCCAGAAACTCTTTGAAGACTGGAACCAGAAGTTATTGAACTCAGATTGGCAAGCACAGATTCTACATTCTCAAATGTATTTCATTTTCATCTCTTGTTTAAGAGCAGGGGCTCAAGCATCAAATCACTAGGGTTCAAAATTCATTGTTTGTAAAGTAGGGATTTTTATAGCTCCTCTCTCTAAAGATGTTCAGGAGAATTCACTGAGATAACCTATGTAAATCTGTTAGCACAGTACCTGGCCTAAGAGTGAGCTCTCAATAAATATAAGCTCTTGTTGTTGCTATAGTTATCATATGTGCTGCTTCTGCTTTCCCTAGAATCCTACATTTGGCATGTCTGAGTCCAGCCTATTTTCTTGAACTCAACACTGATTTGGGGGCAACATTCAGCCTCTAAGTAGATCTATCATAACAGTTTGGTGAGAAGAATTAGAGTAAAAATCAAGACACACCACTGGAAAGGTGAGACTACTTAGTTGGAGATTTCCACATAATAGTCATCTACAAAGTGCCCTTGGGAGAACAAATTTCAGTACTGTTGAAGTGCTAGCACACCCAGACTCTAAGAGACTGCCAGCCATTTTCAGGCTTTTAATGAGTTCCCCAAGGAGAAGCAGAAGCTACCACCCCAGCAAGCCTTTCCCCACACTTAAGTTGTATATCGTTCAGTTGCTAGTGCTCTGGAGGCTAACATACTGGTACTCTTTGCTACAGAAAACTGAAACAACAAACTGACAAATTCTTGATCAACAAGTACTGGCAATGGACACCTGTTTGGAAATGGAATAGAGTGGCTAACATGAAAAGTTGGACTATTTTCCTAGGGACTTCTGGAAACAGAACACAGTATTTGGGAGTATACAGGACTTGAGGGACTTCAGTCATCTGAACTGAGGCAAATGACAAGGTTTTCAATGTGCTTCTATAGCCTGACTGAAATTTTACTTTGAGTGTAAATATCAAAGGACCTCATCACAAGATCTGTGTTTAAGAAAGAAAGTTCCTTGCACGATATAAAATTAACACACAGAAATCCATTGCATTCCTATACACTAACAATAAGAAACAGAAAGAGAAATTAAGGAAACAATTCCATTCACCATTGCAACTGAGATAACCTATGTAAATCTGTTAGCACAGTACCTGGCCTAAGAGTGAGTTCTCAATAAATATAAGCTCTTGTTGTTGTTATAGTTATCATACTTGCTGCTTCTGCTTTCCCTAGAATCCTACATTTGGCACGTCTGAGTCCAGCCTATTTTCTTGAAGTCAACACTGATTTGGGGGCAACATCCAGCCTCTAACTAGATCTATCATAACAGTTTGGTGAGAAGAATTAGAGTAAAAATCAAGACACACCACTGGAAGGTGAGACTACTTAGTAGGAGATTTCCACATAATACTCATTCTTCTACAAAGTGCCAGGGATAGACTTTTGTTTAGGTTCATAGACCTAAACAAGCTGGTCGCCTTCACTGGCAGAGAATCATGTCTAAAAGATTCTGAGAAACCTGCTGGTACTCCTCTGTACCAGCGGAGGAGTACAACGAAAAGAATAAAATACTTAGGAATAGATCTACCTAAGGAAACAAAAGACCTATATATAGAAAACTATAAAACACTGATGAAAGAAATCAAAGATGACACAAATAGATGGAGAAATATGCCATGTTCATGGATCAGAAGAATCAATATAGTGAAAATGAGTATACTACCCAAAGCAATCTATAGATTCAATGCAATCCCTATCAAGCTACCAATGGTATTTTTCAGAGAACTAGAACAAATAATTTCACAATTTGTATGGAAATACAAAAAACCTCAAATAGCTAAAGCAATCTTGAGAAAGAAGAATGGAACTGGAGGAATCAACCTGCCTGACTTCAGACTATACTACAAAGCTACAGTCATCAAGACAATATGCTACTGGAACAAAGACAGAAATAGAGATCAATGGAACAAAACAGAAAGGTCTGAGATAAATCCATGCACCTATGGACACCTTATCTTTGACAAGGGAGACAAGAATATATAATGGAGAAAAGACAATCTCTTTCACAAGTGGTGCTGGGAAAACTGGTCAACCATTTGTAAAAGAATGAAACTAGAACACTTTCTAACACCATACACAGAAATAAACTCAAAATGGATTAAAGATCTAAATGTAAGACCAGAAACTATAAAACTCTGAGAGGAAAACATAGGCAAAACACTCAGACATAAATCACAGCAGGATCCTCTATGACCCACCTCCAAGAATATTGGAAATAAAAGCAAAAATAAACACATGGGACTAAATTAAACTTAAAAGCTTTTGCACAATGAAGGAAACTATAAGCAAGGTGAAAAGACAGCCTTCAGAGTGAGAGAAAATAATAGCAAATGAAGCATCTGACAGAGAATTAATCTCAAAAATATACAAGCAGCTCATGCAGCTCAATTCCAGAAAAATAAACGACCCAGTCAAAAAATGGGCCAAAGAACTAAACGGACATTTCTCCAAAGAAGACATACAGATGGCTAACAAACACATGAAAAGATGCTCAATATCACTCATTATCAGAGAAATGCAAATCAAAACCACAATGAGGTACCGTCTCATGCCGGTCAGAATGGCTGCTATCAAAAAGTCTATAAACAATAAATGCTGGAGAGGGTGTGGAGAAAAGGGAACCCTCTTACACTGTTGGTGGGAATGCAAACTAGTACAGCCACTATGGAGAACAGTGTGGAGATTCTTTTAAAAACTGGAAATAGAACCGCCATACGACCAAGCAATCCCACTGCTGGGCATACACACCGAGGAAACCAGAATTGAAAGAGACACGTGTACCCCAATATTCATCACAGCACTGTTTACAATAGCCAGGACATGGAAGGAACCTAGATGTCCATCAGCAGACGAATGGATAAGAAAGCTGTGTTACATATACACAATGGAATATTACTCAGCTATTAAAAAGAATGCATTTGAATCAGTTCTAGTGAGGTGGATTAAACTGGAGCCTATTATACAGAGTGAAGTAAGTCAGAAAGAAAAACACCAATATAGTATTAACACATATATATGGAATTTAGAAAGATGGTAACAATAACCCTATGTATGAGACAGCAAAAGAGACACAGATGTAAAGAACAGACTTTTGGACTCTGTGGGAGAAGGCGAGAATGGGATGATTTGAGAGAATAGCATTGAAACATGTATATTATCATATGTGAAATATATCACCAGTCCAGGTTCAATGCATGAGACAGGGTGCTCAGGGCTGGTGCACTGGGATGACCCTGAGGGATGAGATGGGGAGGGAGGTGGGAGGGGAGTTCAGGATGGGGAACACATGTACACCCATGGCTGATTCATGTCAATGTATGACAAAAACCACCACAATATTGTAAAGTAATGAGCCTCCAATTAAAATAAATTAATTAATTTAAAATATAAAAAAAAGAAAGAAAGTTCCCCTTATCTTCCACATTGTAATTCATTAACATTCCACCATCTCTCCACAAAATAGTATTGTATTCTACCCAATGAAAGAACAAATCTGCTCTGGGTAGGACAGAGTCACAAAGAGAATAAAACAGACAGGGGATGGGGAAGGCAAAACATGGAGCAGGATTCTGACAAGCCTGCTCAGTCTGGCAGGACTGGTTCTAATGAATTTTACAAGATTTTTAAAGTATTCATAAGTTTAATTTAAATAGCATCTCTGGTGACACAAATAATATATGTTCCTTGCTGAAAGCAGAAGAGTATTAAGAAAAAATAAAATCTCCCATAATTAAATCACCAGAAGTTAACATTTTGATATATTAAATTCTGGACAATTTTCTCTATTTACATTAGTTCTAATTAACACAACTTGGATTGTTTGGGAACATGATTATTAATGGCTATGTAATAATCCATTATGTATCACAATTTCAACATCTTTGGGTACTTAAGATATTTCCCAAATTTTTGCTATTATGAATAATATTGTGTTACATCTTTCTTTAAATTGAAGTATAGTTGATTCACAATATAGTGTTAGTTTCAGGTGTACAGCAAAGTGATTTGATTATACATATATATGTATATATTTATATTCTTTAAAAAAATTCTTTTCCATTATAGTACATTGCAAGATATTGAATATAGTTCCCAGTGCTATACAATAAATTCTTGCTGTTTATCTATTTTATATATGGTAGTATGCATTTGTTAATCACATATTCCTAATTGTTGAACTGTGCTTTTGAACTGTGGTGTTGGAGAAGACTATTGAGAGTCCCTTGGACAGCAAGGGGATCCAACCAGTTCATCCTAAAGGAAATCAGTCCTGAATATTCATTGGAAGGGCTGACGCTGAAGCTGAAACTCCAATACTTTGGCCACCTGATGCGAAGAAGTGACTCATTTGAAAAGACCCTGATGCTGGGAATGATTGAAGGCAGGAGGAGAAGGGGATGACAGAGGATGAGATGGTTGGATGGCATCACCAACTCAATGGACATGAGTTTGAGTAGGCTCCAGGAGTTGGTGATGGACAGGGAAGCCTGGCATGCTGTAGTCCATGGGGTTGCAAAGAGTCGGACACAACTGAGTGACTTAACTAAACTGAACTGAACAACTAGCAATGTTGAATATCTTTTCATGTGCCTTTTGGCCATCTGTAGCCTTCTTTAAAGAAATGTCTATCTAGGTCTTCTGCCCATGTTTTGATTCGGTTTTCTGCTGTTGTTATTAAGTTGTATGAGCTACTTGTATATTTTGGAAATTAAGCCCTTGTTGGTTGCATCATGTTCAAATGTTGAATCCCCATCCATTGGTTATCATTTTGTTTTGTTTATGGTTTCCTCTGCTACACAAAAGCTTATAAATTTGACTAGGCCCCAATTGTTTATTTTTGCCTTTATTTCTATTGCCTTGGGATCTAAGAAAACACTGCTATGATTTATGTCAGAGAATGTATTGTCTGTATTCTGTTCTAGGAATTTTATGGTGTCATATCGTGTATTTTGGCTTCCCTGTTGGCTCAGATGGTAAAAGAATCAGCCTGCAATGCAGGAGAACTGGGTTCATTCCCTAGGTTGGGAAGATCCCCTACAGAAAGGAATGGTTCTTGCCTGGAAAATTCCATGGATAACTGAACCTGGTGGGCTACAGTTCATGGGATCCCAAAGAGTTGGACACAACTGAGTGACTAACACTTTCACTTTTCATCTTATATTTACATCTTTAAGACATTTTGAGTTTATTTTTGTGTTTGGTGTGAGGGTGTGTTCTAACTTCACTGATTAACACACAGCTGTCCAGCTTTCCCAACACCACTTGCTGAAGAAACTGTCTTTTCTCCATTGTATATTCTTGCCTCTTTTGTTGAAGGACAAATCTTGAAAAATCTTCTCTAAAACTTTGCCTGGCTATCTAATTGTTTCCTTAGGATAGATTCTTAGAAGTTAAATGCCTCAACGAAAGGGTAGGAACTTGTTTAAGATTCTCAGTACATTTGCCAAATTGTTTTACAAAAAGATTGTCCCATTATATCTTCCCATAACCAATGTATAAACATGCCTTTCCAAGAGCACTAGTGACTAATTGGAGTGTTATCTTGGATCAGCCTCCTAATTTCACAATCAAAACCATTATCTCGTTACTTTACCATCTTTTAAAATACATTTTATCATTTCATACATCAATATATTGATCATTTGTGGGTTACTTCTTTTTCTTTTGTGATTTGTTCATGACCATAGTCCATAGTCAAGGCTATGGTCTTTCCAGTAGTCATGTACAGATGTGAGAGTTGGACCATAAAGAAGGCTGAGCAACAAAGAATTGATGCTTTCAAACTGAGGTGCTGGAGAATACTCTTGAGAGTCCTTTGGACAGCAAGATCAAACCAGTCAGTCCTAAAGAAAATCAACCCTGAATATTCATTGGAAGAACTGATGCTGAAACCAAAACTCCAATACTCTGGCCACCTGATGCAAAGAGCGGACACATTGGGAAAGACCCTGATGCTGGGAAAGATTGAAGGCAGGAGAAGAAGGGGATTGAAGAGGATGAGATGGTTGGATGGCACCACCACCTCAATGGACATGAATTTGAGCAAGCTCTGGGAGATGGTGAAGGACAAGGAAGCCTGGTGTGCTGCAGTCCATGGGGTCGCAAAGAGTCAGACGTGACTGGGTGACTGAACAACACAACATGATCATCTCAGGACTTAATAAATGAAATTACCTTTAATATGATTGTCAGATATAAGTGAAAACACACAGTACCTGTCTTTCTCTGTCTGACTTTATTTCACTAAGTGTGGAATATAAAATATAAAATGAACAAATATACCAAAACAGAAACAGACTTACAGATACAGAGAACAAAGTAGAGGTTACCAGAAAGGTAGGGATAGGGGCAGAACAGATGAAGGAGATTAAGAGGCACAAACTACTAGGTATAAAAAAACAATAAGTTACAAGGATGTATTGTACAACACAAGGAATATAGTCAATATTTTATAATAACTTTGTATGGAGTATAATCTGCAAACATATTGAATTACTATGTTGCACTACTGAAACTAATATATCAATAATATTTTAAGTTAACTGTACTTCAATTTTTTTTTAAATGTAAGAAAAGAACAGTAGCTGTTATACATGTGAAATTTAAACTAAACCCTTCAGAGAAGTTCCACACTTCTGATTCACCAAAGGGAACAAATTTATGTCATCCTTGTCTTCATTCAGTTATCTTCATTTGCAACAAATTAACAAGCATCAAGTACTCAGATACTAATATATTATATTAGCAACATTGTGTAATACTGATTCACTTGGCAACGGCCTTTCTTGCAATGCAACCAACACACTTCAAAACAATTGAAGACACTACAACTGTATATTTGTTAACAAACTTTATCTTAAGAATACATGTTTCCATAATGAATATACACACAGGGAAAAATGTATGAACTCATATAAAGTAAACACATGAAAAGTAGAGAGGGATGGAGAGAGGAGGGCTGGTAAAAAGACAGCTGAATTCATTAGTTTCTATAAAATCTAAAAATATTTCCACTCAGTCAAATTTATTCTCTGAAAAATGAAAGTGATATGTAAAACTTTGCCCACATCACAGAAAACAGAGTCTACATTGGGAAGGAGGAGGGGAAAGCACTGGTTGTCAAGAAGTCATCATAGTCTCTGCCAATACCATTATCAGTGACAGCTGGTTTCCAAAAGGGTACCTTCAGGGAACCATTAATCAGAGAATAATGGGGACAACAAAAGGCAATGCTTCTCAACTGTTTACCATACTATTAGCAATAGATTCTTGTGGCATATATACTATGTGCATGAATATTGTGCTGGGTCACACGTTCTCAATAAATATATGGTGTGTGTGTGTTAGTCACCCAGTCATGTCTGACTCTGCAATTCCATGGACTGTAGCCTGCTAGGCTCCTCTGTCCATGGAATTCTCCAGGTAAGAATACTAGAGTGGGTAACCATTCCCTTCTTCAGGGGATCTTCCTGACTCAGGGATCGAACCTGGGTCTCTTGCATTGCAGACAAATTCTTTACTATCTGAGCCACCAGGGAAGTCTAAATATATGGTAGATTGTGGTAAACTGATTGCACTAATAGTTCTAGTTTTTAATTCCTTGTATTCATGTCCTTTTATAGTATTCTCTCCCACTGCCTTTGGGCCTGGCCATGTGACATGCTTTGATCAAAGGAATAGTTACAAACTTGATGTAAGCAGAGGCTTGAAAAGGCACTCACGTGGTTCTGGTTTCAGTAGGTCTGGAAGGGCAGAGCCCAAGCATGAGCATTTTGAAAAAACTCCTTGGGTGGTTCAGATATGCACTCTTCTTTAAAAATCTCTGACTTAGAACATTCATAAGTCCTGAAAACTGTGAATGCAGTGGTTCAGGATTCTTATATAATCCTAAAACATTAATACCTGAGAGAAGCTTTCACAGAAATGGATTTTTAGATTCTAAAACCATTGAAAATACTTGATGTTATCCAACCTGTAGCCCTAAGAAATAATATGAATTGTTTAATCAAGCAACTTTAGGGCTGAAAATGCCTTTAGAAACGTAGCCCACTTATTTCGCAAAAGAAGAAGTTAGTCTACCTTAAGGAACAGAGGTAAGAACAAGGCCAAATCTCAGGCCTCTTAGTTTTCAGTTCAACATAGAAAATCTAAGTTTATTTTCAAATGTTAGTTTTAATTTCCTCTACTATTACTTTTTCTCATCAGGCTTACTAATTTCACTAAAGTGAATTAATTTGAGATTTATCTCCTTTTATATTTTTCCCACTCAGTTATAGAGATGCTAATAAATGGGAAATAGTAAAAAAAAAAAAGCTTCTTATACTGTCAGGAAGGAAGAAAAACAGCAGAAATTGGCAGGCATGAGCTATACAAACCTTTGGGAGAAAAGGGTCCTAGACAGAAAAAATAACAAGTATGCATAAGGAAGAATAAGAGAGTCAAATGATTTGAGTGAGACAAGAGACACAGAAAATTGCAGATGATGGCACAAAGATTAGTAGTGTCTGTCTGATAGTTATTTGGGTTCACCTCTTTCCCTCACTACAATTATTTGCAAAATCTTAGATAATTACACTTTTCCCCACAGAAGACAGGAAGTCCATTAGGAGACTCTCCCTACAAAAAGCTATGACCTCAAAGGGCTACACTCTCAAGGAAGTGTAAGTGGTCTTTCAGCCTGGAATCCTGTCGTTTTTGTGGTTCAGGGAACTTAAAAAGTGAACTTGGATTAAAGGGAACCTAAAAAGCAAAGAAGAAAAGGAAAGATATAAGCATCTGAATGCAGAGTTCCAAAGAATAGCAAGAAGAGATAAGAAAGCCTTCCTCAGCGATCAATGCAAAGAAATAGAGGAAAACAACAGAATGGGAAAGACTAGAGATCTCTTCAAGAAAATTAGAGATAAGGGAACATTTCATGCAAAGATGGGCTCGATAAAGGACAGAAATGGTATGGACCTAACAGAAGCAGAAGATATTAAGAAGAGATGGCAAGAATACACAGAAGAACTGTACAAAAAAGATTTTCATGACCCAGATAATCACGATGGTGTGATCACTGACCTAGAGCCTGACATCCTGGAATGTGAAGTCAAGTGGGCCTTAGAAAGCATCACTACGAACAAAGCTAGTGGAGGTGATGGAATTCCAGTTGAGCTACTCCAAATCCTGAAAGATGATGCTGTGAAAGTGTTGCACTCAATATGCCAGCAAATTTGGAAAACTCAGCAGTGGCCACAGGACTGGAATTTTCATTCCAATCCCAAAGAAAGGCAATGCCAAAGAATGCTCAAACTACTGCACAATTGCACTCATCTCACATGCTAGTAAAGTAATGCTCAAAATTCTCCAAGCCAGGCTTTAGCAATATGTGAACCGTGAATTTCCTGATGTTCAAGCTGGTTTTAGAAAAGGCAGAGGAACCAGAGATCAATTGCCAATATCTGTTGGATCATGGAAAAAGCAAGAGAGTTCCAGAAAAGCATCTATTTCTGCTTTATTGACTATGCCTAAGCCTTTGACTGTGTGGATCACAATAAACTGTGGAAAATGCTGAAAGAGATGGGAATACCAGACCACCTGACCTGCCTCTTGAGAAATCTGTAGGCAGGTCAGGAAGCAACAGTTAGAACTGGACATGAAACAACAGACTGGTTCCAAATAGGAAAAGGAGTACATCAAGGCTGTATATTATCACCCTGCTTATTTAACTTATATGCAGAGTACATCATGAGAAACACTGGACTGGAAGAAACACAAGCTGGAATCAAGATTGCCAGGAAAAATATCAATAACCTCAGATATGCAGATGACACCACCCTTATGGCAGAAAGTGAAGAGGAACTAAAAAGCCTCTTGATGAAAGTGAAAGAAGAGAGTGAAAAAGTTGGCCTAAAGCTCAACATTCAGAAAACAAAGATCATGGCATCTGGTCCCATCACTTCATGGGAAGTAGAAGGAGAAACAGTGGAACCAGTGTCAGACTTTATTTTTGGGGGCTCCAAAATCACTGCAGATGGTGACTGCAGCCATGAAATTAAAAGACGCTTACTCCTTGGAAGGAAAGTTATGACCAATCTAGATAGTATATTCAAAAGCAGAGACATTACTTTGCCAATAAAGGTTCATCTAGTCAAGGCTATGGTTTTTCCTGTGGTCATGTATGGATGTGAGAGTTAGACTATGAAGAAGGTTGAGCGCTGAAGAATTGATGCTTTTGAACTGTAGTGTTGGAGAAGACTCTTGAGAGTCCCTTGGACTGCAAGGAGATCCAACCAGTCCATTCTGAAGGAGATCAGCCCTGGGATTTCTTTGGAAGGAATGATGCTAAAGCTGAAACTCCAGTACTTTGGTCACCTCATGCAAAGAGTTGACTCATTGGAAAAGACTCTGATGCTGGGAGGGATTGGGGGCAGGAGGAGAAGGGGACGACAGAGGATGAGATGGCTGGATGGCATCACTGACTCGATGGACATGAGTCTGAGTGAACCCTGGGAGTTGGTGATGGACAGGGAGGCCTGGCGTGCTGCGATTCATGGGGCTGCGAAGAGTTGGACACAACTGAGCGACTGAACTGAGACTTATAGTAACTTCAGGAATCTGGTAGAAACAAATCCAAGTTATTCTGAAGGAAGTTAATCTATGACTTAAGTTTTTCTTACAGGTAATTTCCAGGTACAATGAACAGCAAATACTCAAGGGCAACAAGACACACAAGGGGAAAAGAAAACATGCAGAGTCAATATACAATGGAAATAGACCTATAATGACTTTATATACTGCAATTATTAAATACATACTGTGAATAAACTATAGTTACTATAAAATTTTATATAGAATTTTTAAAGAGAAAATATTGAAAAACAAACTGTCACAATGTTTTGCACATAAAAGGCATTAAATAAATGTTTGTGGCTTTATTTAATGAACATCTTGCCTTTTCCATGTCAACTACTACTTCATTCACTCATTTTATCCAACAAACATTTTTACCTATTCAGGGTGTTTCATGCAATGCTTTCAGTATGAAGGATACAATAGTAAACAATATGCACACAGGGTTATTGCTGTCAAAAACTCTCACATCTAGTGGGAAACATATAGGTAGACAGCTAAATATAACCTGGTGGGATTAGTACTCTATCAGGGACTACAATAGGACTAGATAATTGAACACACAAAACTCAAAAGAGCCTTCCAAACACAGCTCTCCATGGTCCTTCTTATTCACCCAAGGATGTGAAAGATTTGGGCAATGAGTCTTTATTTAGGGAGAGCTGCCTAAAAGGTTCCAGCAGATTTTTCCATGACCTTCTGGTCACATTACCAAGCCAGACTGTCAAACTAGCTACACCAGCTGTAAAACCTCAATAAACTGGCCCTAGATCAGGAATAAGACAAGGGTACAGTGGCCAGGAGGACCAACCCCTCGTCCAAGGAGCCATGGCTGCACGGGTGCAGGAGGGCCTAGAGGAGCTATCCCACGTTGAAGGTCAGGAAGGGTGGCAGTGAGGAGATACCCCTCGTCCAAGGTAAGGAGCAGCAGCTGTGCTTTGCTGGAGTAGCCGTGAAGAGATACCCCACGCCCAAGGTAAGAGAAACCCAAGTAAGATGGTAGGTGTTGCAAGAGGGCATCAGAGGGCAGAAACACTGAAACCATAATCACAGAAAACTAGTCAATCTAATCACACTAGGACCACAGCCTTGTCCAACTCAATGAAACTAAGCCATGTCTGTGGGGCAACCCAAGACGGGCAGGTCATGGTGGAGAGATCTGACAGAATGTGGTCCACTGGAGAAGGGAATGGCAAACCACTTCAGTATTCTTGCCTTGAGAACCCCATGAACAGTATGAAAAGGCAAAATGATATGATACTGAAAGAGAAACTCCCCAGGTCAGTAGGTGCCCAATATGCTACTGGAGATCAGTGGAGAAATAACTCTAGAAAGAATGAAGGGATGGAGCCAAAGCAAAAAAAAAAAAAAATACCCAGCTGTGGATGAGACTGGTGATAGAAGCAAGGTATGATGCTGTAAAGAGCAGTATTGCATAGGAACCTGGAATGTTAGGTCCATGAATCAAGGCAAATTGGAAGTGGTCAAACAAGAGATGGCAAGAGTGAATGTCGACATTCTAGGAATCAGCGAACTAAAATGGACAGGAATGGGTGAATTTAACTCAAATGACCATTATATCTACTACTGTGGGCAGAAATCCCTTAGAAGAAATGGAGTAGCCATCATGGTCAACAAGAGTCCGAAATGCAGTACTTGGATGCAATCTCAAAAAAGACAGAATGATCTCTGTTCGTTTCCAAGGCAAACCATTCAATATCACAGTAATCCAAGTCTATGCCCCAACCAGGAATGCTGAAGAAGCTGAAGTTGAACGGTTCTATGAAAACCTACAAGACCTTTTAGAACTAACACCCAAAAAAAGATGTCCTTTTCATTACAGGGGATGCAAAAGTAGGAAGTCAAGAAACACCTGGAATAACAGGCAAATTTGGCCTTGGAATACGGAATGAAGCAGGGCAAATTTGGCCTTGGAATACGGAATGAAGCAGGGCAAAGACTAATAGAGTTTTGCCAAGAAAATGCACTGATCATAACAAACACCCTCTTCCAACAACACAAGAGAGACTCTACACATGGACATCACCAGATGTTCAACACCGAAATCAGATTGATTATATTCTTTGCAGCCAAAGATGGAGAAGCTCTATACAGTCAGCAAAAACAAGACCAGGAGCCGACTGTGGCTCAGATCATGAACTTCTTATTGCCAAATTCAGACTGAAATTGAAGAAAGTAGGGAAAACCACTAGACTATTCAGGTATGACCTAAATCAAATCCCTTATGATTATAGAGTGGAAGTGAGAAATAGATTTAAGGGACTAGATCTGATAGACAGAGTGCCTGATGAACTATGGACTGAGGTTCGTGACATTGTACAGGAGACAGGGATCAAGACCATCCCCGTGGAAAAGAAATGAAAAAAAGCAAAATGGCTGTCTGGGGAGGCCTTACAAATAGCTGTGAAAAGAAGAGAAGCAAAAAGCAAAGGGGCAAAGGAAAGATATAAGCATCTGAATGCAGAGTTCCAAAGAATAGCAAGGAGAGAGAAGAAAGCCTTCCTCAGCGATCAATGCAAAGAAATAGAGGAAAACAACAGAATGGGAAAGACTAGAGATCTCTTCAAGAAAATTAGAGATACCAAGGGGACAGTTCATGCAAAGATGGGCACAATAAAGGACAGAAATGGTATGGACCTAACAGAAGCAGAAGATATTAAGAAGAGATGGCAAGAATACACAGAAGAACTGTACAAAAAAGATTTTCACGACCCAGATAATCATGATGGTGTGATCACTGACCTAGAGCCAGACATCCTGGAATGTGAAGTCAAGTGGGCCTTAGAAAGCATCACTATGAACAAAGCTAGTGGAGGTGATGGAATTCCAGTTGAGCTATTCCAAATCCTGAAAGATGATGCTGTGAAAGTGCTGCACTCAATATGCCACCAAATTTGGAAAACTCAGCAGTGGCCACAGGACTGGAAAAGGTCAGTTTTCATTCCAATCCCAAAGAAAGGCAATGCCAAAGAATGCTCAAACTACTGCACAATTGCACTCATCTCACATGCTAGTAAAGTAATGCTCAAAATTCTCCAAGCCAGGCTTTAGCAATATGTGAACCGTGAACTTCCTGATGTTCAAGCTGGTTTTAGAAAAGGCAGAGGAACCAGAGATCAATTGCCAATATCCGCTGGATCATGGAAAAAGCAAGAGAGTTCCAGAAAAATAGCTATTTCTGCTTTATTGACTATGCCAAAGCCTTTGACTGTGTGGATCACAATAAACTGTGGAAAATGCTGAAAGAGATGGGAATACCAGACCACCTGACCTGCCTCTTGAGAAATCTGTATGCAGGTCAGGAAGAAACAGTTAGAACTGGACATGGAACAACAGACTGGTTCCAAATAGGAAAAGGAGTACATCAAGGCTGTATATTATCACCCTGCTTATTTAACTTATATGCAGAGTACATCATGAGAAACACTGGACTGGAAGAAACACAAGCTGGAATCAAGATTGCCAGGAGAAATATCAGTAACCTCAGATATGCAGATTATACCACCCTTATGGCAGAAAGTGAAGAGGAACTAAAAAGCCTCTTGATGAAAGTGAAAGAGGAGAGTGGAAAAGTTGGCTTAAAGCTCAGCATTCAGAAAATGAAGATCATGGCATCTGGTCCCATCACTTCATGGCAAATAGATGGGGAAACAGTGGAACCAGTGTCAGACTTTATTTTTGGGGGCTCCAAAATCACTGCAGATGGTGACTGCAGCCATGAAATTAAAAGACGCTTACTCCTTGGAAGGAAAGTTATGACCAACCTAGATAGCATATTCAAAAGCAGAGATATTACTTTGCCAACAAAGGTTTGTCTAGTCAAGGCTATGGTTTTTCTGTTAGTCATGTATGGATGTGAGAGTTGGACTGTGAAGAAGGCTGAGCGCCAAAGAATTGATGCCTTTGAACTGTAGTGTTGGAGAAGACTCTTGAGAGTCCCTTGGACTGCAAGGAGATCCAACCAGTCTATTCCGTAGGAGATCAGCCCTGGGATTTCTTTGGAAGGAATGATGCTAAAGCTGAAACTCCAGTACTTTGGCCACCTCATGTGAAGAGTTGACTCATTGGAAAGGACTCTGATGCTGGGAGGGATCGGGGGCAGGAGGAGAAGGGGACGACAGAGGATGAGATGGCTGGATGGCATCACTGACTCGATGGACATGAGTCTGAGTGAACTCTGGGAGTTGGTGATGGACAGGGAGGCCTGGCGTGCTGCGATTCATGGGGTCGCAGAGTCGGACACGACTGAGCGACTGAACTGAACCCATTCTTACCACTCTTATGCTGGAACGATCAGACAAGAAAAAAAAATAAAAGGCATCATAACCAAAAAGGAAGAAGTAAAACTTTTTCCATTGGTAGATGACATGATTTTATATATAGAAAATTCTAAAAATTCTGCCAAAATACTGTTATATCTAATCAACAAATTGAGTAAAACTGCAGGATAAAAAAAATCAATATTCAAAAATCATTAGTGCTTCTATACAATATACACTTCTATAGAGTAATAACAAATTATCTGATAAAGAAACAAAGAACAATCTCATTTACGATTGCATCAGAAACAATAAAATACTTAGGAATAAATATAACCAAATTGGAAAGATCTCCACACTGAAAACTATAAGACACTGATGAAAGAAACTGAAGAAAACACAAATAAATGGTATGATATTCTGTGTTCATGGACTGTAAGAATTAATATTGTTAAAATGTTCATACTATCCAAAACCACTTATAGGTTGAATGCAATCCCCATCAAAAGTCCAATGGCTTTTTTTTTTTTTTTTTTACAGAAATAGCAAATTCAATCAACAACAAAAGACTCAGAATAGCCAAGGCAATCCTGAGGAAGAAGAACAAAGCTGGAGGCATTAAATTTCCTGATTTCAAACAACATTACAATGCTATAATAAGCAAATTGGTATAGTGTTGGCATAAAAAAGACATGTATCAATGGAACAGAATTTAAAGCCCAGAAATAAGCTTTTGCATATGCAAATAACCAATATTTGACAGGGGAGCTGACAATACTCAATGGAGGAAAGACAGTTTCTTCAATAAATAATGCTGGGAAATTGGATATTTGCATGCAAAAGAATGAAGCTAGATCCCTACCTTACAGTGCTCACAAAAATTAATGGGAAATAGATTAAAGGCAAATGTAAGGTCAGAAACCATAAAACTCCTAGAAGAAAACACAGGGGGAAAGTTCCTTAATATTGATCTTGGCAATGATTTGTTAGATATGCACAGTTAGGAAAGTAAGAAATAAAGAGGTGGGACCACATCGAATTAAAAAGCTTCTGCATAAAAAAGGAAACAATTAACAAAATGAAAAGGCCACTTACAGAATGAGAAAAAACTATTTGCAAGCCACACACATGATAAGGGATTAATATCCAAAATATATAGGGAACTCATATAATTAAACAGCAAAAACAAAACAATTCGATTAAAAATTGGGTTCAGTTCAGTTCAGTCACTCAGTCGTGTCTGACTCTTTGTGACCCCATGAACCGCAGCACGCCAGGCCTCCTTGTCCATCAAAAACTCCCAGAGTCGACCCAAACCCATGTCCATCGAGTCAGTGATGCCATCCAACCATCTCATCCTCTGTCGTCCCCTTCTCCTCCTGCCCTCAATCTTTCCCAGCATCACAGTCTTTTCAAATGAGTCAGCTCTTCACATCAGGTGCCCAAGTACTGGAGTTTCAGCTTCAACATCAGTCCTTCCAATGAACAACCAGGACTGATCTCCTTTAGGATGGACTGGTTGGATCTCCTTGCAGTCCAAGGGACTCTCAAGAGTCTTCTCCAACACCACAGTTCAAAAGCATCACTTCTTCAGCACTCAGCTTTCTTTATAGTCCAACTCTCACATCCATACATGACTACTGGAAAAACCATAGCCTTGACGAGACGACCTTTGTTGGCAAAGTAATGTCTCTGCTTTTTAATATTTTTTCTAGGCTGGTCATAACTTTCCTTCCAAGGAGTAAGTGTCTTTTAATTTCATGGCTGGAATCACCATTTGCAGCAATCTTGGAGCCCAGAAAAATAAAGTCAGCCACTGTTTCCACTGTTTCTCCATCTACTTCCCATGAAGTGATGGGACTAGATGTTATTATCTTAGTTTTCCAAATGTTGAGCTTTAAGCCAACTTTTTCACTCTCCTCTTTCACTTTCATCAAGAGGCTCTTTAGTTCTTCTTCACTTTTTGCCATAAGATCTGCATATCTGAGGTTATTGATATTTCTCCTGGCAATCTTGATTCCAGCTTGTGCTTCATCCAGCCCAGCATTTCTCATGATGTACTCTGCATATAAGTTAAATAAACAGGGTGACAATATACAGCTTTGAGGTACTCCTTTTCCTATTTGGATCCAGTCTGTTGTTCCATGTCCAGTTCTAACTGTTGCTTCCTGACCTGCATACAGGTTTCTCAAGAGGCAGGTCAGGTGGTCTGGTATTCCCATCTCTTTCAGAATTTTCCACGGTTTATTGTGATCCACGCAGTCAAAGGCTTTGGCATAGTCCGAGAGGAGCTACCCCGCGCCAGAAGGCAGGAGCAGTGGCCGAGAGGAGCTAACCCACATCAGAGGTAAGGAGCAGTGGCTGTGCTTTGCTGGAGCAACCATGAAGAGAGTCCCCACGTCCAAGGTAAGAGAAACCCAAGTAAGATGGTAGGCACTGAGAGAGGGGATCAGAGGGCAGACAGACTGAAACTACAGCCACGGACAACTAGCCAATCCGATCACATGGACCACAGCCTTGTCTAACTCAATGAAGCTGAGCCATGCCATGTGGGGCTACCCAGGACGGCTGGGTCGTGGTGGAGAGGTCTGACAGAATGTGGTCCACTGGAGAAGGGAATGTCAAACCACTTCAGTATTCTTGCCTTGAGAACCCCATGAACAGTATGAAAAGGCAAAAATATAGGACACTGAAAGATGAACTTCCCAGGTTGGTAGGTGCCCAATATGCTACTACAGATCAGTGGAGACATAACTCCAGAAAGAATGAAGGGATGGAGCCAAAGCAAAAACAACACCCAGCTGTGAATGGGACTGGTGATGGAAGCAAGGTACAATGCTGTAAAGAGCAATATTGCATAGGAACCTGGAATGTTAGGTCCATGAATCAAGGCAAATTGGAAGAGGTCAAACAGGAGATGACAAGAGTGAACATTGACATTCTAGGAATCAGTGAAATAAGATGGAATGGAATGGGTGAATTTAACTCAGATGACCATTATATCTACTACTGTGGGCAGGAATCCCTTAGAAGAAATGGAGTAGCCATCATAGTCAACCAAAGAGTCTGAAATGCAGTACTTGGATGCAATCTCAAAAACAACAGAATGATCTCTGTTCATTTCCAAGGCAAATCATTCAATATCACGGTAATCCAAGTCTATGCTCCAACCAGGAATGCTGAAGAAGCTGAAGTTGAACAGTTCTATGAAGACCTACAACACCTTCTAGAACTAACACCCAAAAAAAGATGTCCTTTTCATTACAGAGGACTAGAATGCAAAAGTAGGAAGTCAAGAAACACCTGGAGTAACAGGCAAATTTGGCCTTGAAGTACAGAATGAAGCAGGGCAAAGGCTAATAGAGTTCAGTCAAAAGAACGTACTGGTCATAGCAAACACCCTCTTCCAACAACACAAGAGAAGATTCTACACATGGACATCACCAGATGGTCAACACTGAAATCAGATTGATTATATTCTTTGCAGCCAAAGATGGAGAAGCTCTATACCGTCAGCAAAAACAAGACCGGGAGCTGACTGTGGCTCAGATCATGAACTCCTTATTGCCAAATTTAGACTGAAATTGAAGAAAGTGGAGAAAACCACTAGACCCGTCAGGTATGACCTAAATCAAATCCCTTATGACTATACAGTGGAAGTGAGAAATAGATTTAAGGGACTAGATCTGATAGACAGAGTGCCTGATGAACTGTGGATGGAGGTACATGACATTTACAGGAGACAGGAATCAAGACCATCCCCAAGAAAAAGAAATGCAAAAAAAAAAAAAAAAGTTGGGTGAGGGACCCAAACATACATTTTGCCAAAGAAAACATACATACAAAGGCCCATGAAAAGGTTCTCAATGTCACTAATTAGCAGAGAAATGCAATTCCAAACCACAAAGAAACATCACCTCACATCCGTTACAATGGCTATTATCAAAAAGATAAGGAATAAAAATGTTTGCAAGGAGGCAGAGAAAAGGGAACCCTTGCACACTGTTGGTGGTAATCTAAATTGATACAGCACTATGGAAAACA
This sequence comes from Bubalus bubalis, assembly GCF_019923935.1. NCBI lineage: Eukaryota > Metazoa > Chordata > Mammalia > Artiodactyla > Bovidae > Bubalus > Bubalus bubalis. Next base: position 19,787,800 of record NC_059181.1, read on the forward strand.
GTATGGAAGTTCCTAAAAAATTAAAAACGGACTACCAACATTTTCCAATAACTGACAAGGTGGCAGAAGTGAAGCAAAAGAAGCAGACCTTCCACAAGTCCACCTACTTCAGGTGTGGACCTTGACCAGCTGCTGGAGAAGTCCTACAAGCCGCTGATGCAAATGTAAAGCACCTGGCAGCAACAATGGCTGAATTGGGCCTTCAGAGGAAGCAGCATCCCATGGCTGAAGTGCCTGCACAAGGCCAGAATGAGGCACCACCCATGGAGAAGCCTAAGGTTGTGATGACACACCTGTGGGACATGATCATCCTGTCCAAGATGGCAGGCGGCTACAATAGCAAGACATTCACCCAGGTGGAAATCAAGCCTGGGATGATTGGACACTGTGCAGGCAGGTTCTCAATGACCTACCAGCCTGTGAAGCATGAGCTGCTCAGGCACCAGGGGCACCCACTTCTCCAGCTTCAACCTCTTCAAGAAGCCTGCTTGGCCAATAAAGACACAGACTTCTCTAAAAAATAAGGAACTGTTAAAAATAACAATAGGACTACTTTATGATCCAGCAATTCCACTTCTGGGTATATACATCCAAAGGAAATAAAATCACTATCTCAAAAAGATATCTGCACCCATGTGTTCATTGCAGCATTATTTATAATAGCAAAGACAAGAAAATGCCTATGTGCTCATCCACATGAATTGATAAAGATGTTTTGATATATATATATGTGTGTGTGTGTGTGTGTGTGTGTGTGTGTATGCTTCCCTGGTGGCTCAGTGGTAAAGAATCCGCCAGCAATGCAGGAGATGCAGGAGAGGGGTTCAGTCGCTGGGTCTGGAAGATCCCATGGAGGAGGGCATGGTAATCCACTCCAGTATTCTTGTCTGGAGAATCCCATGGAGAGAGGAGCCTGGCGGTTACAGTCCATAGGGTCACAAAGAGCTGGACATGACTGAGGCAACTGTGAACACACACACACACACACACACACACACACACACACACACACATATGAATATTATTCAGCCATTAGAAAAATAAAATCTTGCCATTTGCAACAATATGGATGAGGGCATTGTGCTAAATGAAATAAGTCAGATAGAAAAAAAAATACCGTTATGACCTCACTAATACATATAATCTAGTAAAACTGATCTCATAGAAACAGGGAACAGATTGGTGGTTGCCAGAGGCAGGGAGTTGCAGAGGTGGAAGGGCGCCTGGGTGAAGGTGGTCAAAAGTAGATACTTTCAGTTATAAGATAAATTGAAGTTCTGGGGAATGTAATGTAAAGCATGGTGACTATAGTTAAAAATAGTGTATTGCATATTTGAAAACTTCTAAGAGAATAGATCTTAAAAGTTCTCATCACAAGAAAAAAAAAACTACATGAGGTGGTAGATTTAATTAAACTTATTGTAATCATTTCACGATATAGACACATATCAAATCTTATGTTTTAGACCTTAAACTTATACAACTGCTGCTGCTAAGTCGCTTCAGTCGTGTCCAACTCTGTGCGACCCCATAGACGGCAGCCTATGAGGCTCCCCCATCCCTGGGATTCTCCAGGCAAGAACACTGGAGTGGGTTGCCATTTCCTTCTCCAATGCATGAAAGTGAAACTTATACAACGCTATATGTCAATTATATCTCAATAAAGCTAGAAGAAAAAAATTAAAATAAACCAGTCCTAGGTGCTGCTAGGAGAAGGCAATGGCAACCCACTCCAGTGTTCTTGCCTGGAGAATCCCAGGGATGGGGGAGCCTCATAGGCTGCCGTCTATGGGGTCGCACAGAGTTGGACACGACTGAGCGACTTCACTTTCACTTTTCACTTTCATGCACTGGAGAAGAAAATGGCAACCCATTCCAGTGTTCTTGCCTGGAGAAACAGGGACGGCAGCACTGGGCTGCTGTCTATGGGGTCGCACAGAGTCAGACACGACTGAAGCGACTTAGCAGCAGGAGCAGCAGGTGCTGCTAGGGCAGTTTCCAACTTCAAACAGCATGTTACACATCGTTAGTTAGCCCACTGTCCTTATCTTGGCCAAGAGTCAGTGTCAGACAGTGTTCCAGCCTAGTTGTAAAATAATTCTATCCTTTGCAGCTACAAAGGTGGTAGCCTAGAGAAAATGCTGCTTAAGCCAAGTTTTGATGAATAAATAGTCATTTATGCTCTTTGTGAATTTAGTAGTGCCTGACAACCTAGATAGCATATTAAAAAGCAAAGACATTACTCTGCCAACAAAGGTCCATCTAGTCAAGGCTATGGTTTTTCCAGTAGTCATGTATGGATGTGAGAGTTGGACTGTGAAGAAAGCTGAGCACCGAAGAATTGATGCTTTTGAATTGTGGTGTTGAAGACTCTTGAGAGTCCCTTGGACTGCAAGGAGATCCAACCAGTCCATTCTAAAGGAGATCAGTCCCGGGTGTTCTTTGGAAGGAATGATGCTAAAGCTGAAACTCCAGTACTTTGGCCACCTCATGCAAAGAGTTGACTCATTGGAAAAGACTCTGATGCTGGGAAGGATTGGGGGCAGGAGGAGAAGGGGATGACAGAAGATGAGATGGCTGGATGGCATCACCGACTCGATGGACATGAGTTTGAGTGAACTCTGGGAGTTGGTGATGGACAGGGAGGCCTGGCGTGTTGCGATTCACGAGGTTGCAAAGAGTCAGACACGACTGAGCAACTGAACTGAACTGAACTGACCTGACATTTACTTGATAGTCAATAAATATTAAATACTTGTTAGTTGCTATATGAAGAAAGAAAAATAATTTCTGACTAAATTCTACAGTAGTTTAAATTTTCTTTCTTTAGCATTTGTATTACCTGTAAAATCTTTTGCCAGCATGTAAGATTATAATGTCTTACTATTTGGGGAATGAGCTCAATTTAGATCTGAGAAGCAAGATTTATTCTTATAATAACCAAAGCTATCTTTTTTAGGTCCTTCGGTGGCTCAGTGGTAAGGAATCCGCCTGCAATGCAGGAGCCACAGGAGACATGGGTTTGATTCTTGGGTCAGGAAGATCCCCCAGAGGAGGAAATGGCAACCCACTCCAATATTCTTGCATGGAAAATCCCATGGACAGAGGAGGTTGGCAGGCTACCTTTCATGGGGTTCCAAAGAGTTGGACACGACTGAAGCAGCTGAGCACACACAAACATTAAGTGCTTTAAATTTGTTATTTTACTGACTTTCGACAATCACTCTACGTGGTATCTATGTCCTCTCTGACTTGTTGATGAGGAATAGATGCAAAGAAGCTACATAAATCGTCTAAAGTCAAAGAGCTACTAAAAAGGAGAAATAAGCACCAAAGCTCTTAAGATCAGCCTAACTCCAGAGCTAGGGCTCAACAACTGTAGCAGATTCTATCATGCTCCAGTCATATCCATGCTTGCCCACAGCATTCCACTGCAAGGACCCATGATTTTCCACCTGAACAGCAAAGACCACGGGTACTGGGGATTTAATGTCCCACAGAACAGGGTGCAGCCAGGGATGAGGATGGAAGATAGATGCCCCTGCTCACTTACCCCTTGAGTAGGACAGTTCTGAAATCTGTTCCAGAGGTCCCTAGCAAGACTTGCGTCCCTACCATCCTACTGATACTTCCTGGGTTCGCTTCCACAATAAATCACTTGGATTTAAATCCTTCCCTGAGAGCCTACTTATGGTGCAACCCAGCCTAATACCACATGCCCTTGCCTTCCCTCCCAGCATTAGTTCACAAGTAACCTGAAAGATCAGCCAGCTCCATCTCCCAAAAATTGCAGTTTTCTACATCACTGATAGACAACCATCAGATCTCGCTTATAGAATTCCAGAAAAAAAGAGCTGAATATCAGCACAACAATCTATTTTACTTGTTTCTTACTTGAATTGAGAAAAGTCACTCTTTTGTGTAACTGAAAACTTTGCATTGTGGCTCAGTCCTCTAGAGCTAAGGCAGAGTATTTCCTCCTCTACTTGCCAGCCTTTTGCATATCTGAAGACAGCTTTCCAGTCCTCCCCAAGTCTTCCTCACTCTGTTTTTTCTAATGTTTACTTATGTAAAGGACCTGATTAAGAGATAATCAAAACTCTGGAAACACCTTTTAAGAGTTACCTGACATAGTCCCCCTTCCTGAAGCAAGGCTAGATCTAAGTCACTGAAGACAGATGGTAAAACTATGTAAATCTGTGCTCAATATAAATTTGAACACTTTTTTTTTTCCTGGCAACCACCCAGAATTATGCTCCCCTTCCCCCCACCCACAGTTCTATTTCCTAATTATAAAGTAGAAAAAGAAGGCTAATTGGAATTCATCTATGGCATGGCAATTTGCAGTAAAATATTAAAATTCATTTTTATGGGATTTTCAATTTTAGGGTTTGGCAATGATGAAAAGCACCCAGATCCTGGGAAAAAAGGAACATGATTGCTCTCTAATTCTGTGATCTTTCTAAGAGTAGAAAGTATGTCTTTTTCCTTTGAAAAAACTGTCCAAATTTGAAGAACTCAAAATTAACATGAAACTACTTCTTTCATAAGTGCTGGCATTATCAGCTTTCAAAGAAATGAACTACTCTCCATCATTATGTACAAATTTACATCATTATGTAAATGTCATCTATCCATCTCTAAGCCTTTTACAATGAATTCATCTTTTATTCATCTTGCGGGTGTGCACTGGGCATTTGTGCCATGTCCAAGATAGTCATTTTGGAGAGGGTAATCTTAAGAATTTTGTTTTCCTGGCTTTCTGTTAAGGTCTTAGAAAATTGTTGGACTAACACAACTAACAGCAAAGTGTCCTTACTGTTAACTTTTCCAAGTATGTGTCCCTTGGACTTATTATAACATTTCTTTTCTATTTAAAAACAAACCATTGGGTTTTGAGTAAGCTCAACCCTTAGCAACCCTTGGGAAGACTGTACCAAATCTGCCCATTCTCTCTGGAAGATGATGCCTCCTTTGCCCATGATTGTACATCAGGTGACTTCTTACTCTTCCCTATTCACCTGTTCTTATTAGTTGATCTTTTATGAATCATTTACACCTTAGACATGTTAAAAGAAAAAAAGAAATCTCTTTATCATGATGTGAATTGAAAGATCTTCTCCACTGTCAAAAGCATTTTAAAAATCAACCCAAAGATATGTGAGATATATGGAGGCAGGAGTGCGCTTTCTTTGCCCTTAAAATCACCTATGATTAGTCAGCTACCTACACAGAAGGCAAGTCCTGTTTTGAAACCTCTAGGAACACTGGAAACCTCTAAGGTATTCGCAAAACCAGTGCTGGGTTGACTGCATTAGGATGACAGGAGTGTTTACAAAATCCAAATGCCTGAGATGCATCACTGGAGATTCTGAATCTCTAGGTATGGGGAAGGAATCAAGGGAGGGAGAGAAGAAGAAAGTTAACAAATAATTGTGATAAACACCAGGTCCAAGTTTTTGTAATGATATATGTCCCAAGCTCATGAAATTTCCTCTTCTGAAGCCTGCTCTGAAAATTCATCTGCCTACATATGGCTGTGCAGAATGCCAGAAGTCTCCTCAATGTTAACAAGCATGCCTATTTGGGGGGCAGGGGAGATAAAGCAAAGAGGGTTATGATAATCATCCTGCTTCATAGAAAGTAAAGTACAGTGTTTCCTCAAGTCAGTTATCATTACAAGTCCAGTGGTTTCATACTTAAAACCTAGAATTCATAAAATTAACATGGTGTTTAATTAAGGCCTTGAACATAGTTTTTAATCTTCATTCTCTCCCAAATAGACATTTGTTAAGGTTTCTCTGGAGCCTCATATCAGATGGATTAGTGCTTTTGTTATAGTATTTCCCAGACACTCTTGGAAAATGGAGCAATATTTTACAGGCTTGTCAAAAATTTTCAATGGGGATCAAGAAAATTCTGCCATAACACAGCTGAGGCTTCAGGCCTGGTGGTCTTCATTTCTTTCTGATCCTCAGCTCACTCCATTAGAAACTGTCACCTGCCTGACAGTCCCATCCAGGTATACATGGAAATATCCAACTAGGACTTTCCAAGTAGAGACCTGTCATGATTCAAGACTTATTTGTATATTTGAAGCACATGCTACCTTGTCTCTGACTCTGCAGAGAATGTGCCCCTGTACTGATGATTCAAATGCCTTCATAGTCACAACTGCGGTCTGTGGGTAAGTTCCATCATTACCTCCTCCTCCTCGCCCACCTCTTCCCTTGGTGCTTTCCTCTTCATGCTTCCCTTTTTCTCTTCGCCCACTTGTGACTCCACTGTGCCTTATTTCCCTGATGTTCCCACAGCCTAATGCTGTCTTCTTGTTCTTCCTAGATCTTTCATCCCCCACATCCAGAAACATATCTCACAACTCCATATAACTCATTTTTTCCTCTTGGCCTTCCAAATTCTCCAAAAGGAAGCACTCTCACAGCTGGGTGTCTGGCTGTTCCCTAGTCTCCAGTTTTCTCACACGGGAGTCTGTTGTAACAATTTTGTTCTGTGTAATTTAGTAGTACTGCATTTTCTTAGGGAAAAAAGCTCAAAACTCCATTATTCTATCTTATTTCCTTTCCTTTTCTCCCACTTCTTTCATTAAATCATAATGCATTTTAGAGCTTCTTTCCATTTTTTAATGTTACAAACAGAGAAAAAAAATGCAATGAGTTTTTTCCCTCACTCCAAAAAGAACCCAGAGCTGATAGCATTAGAGATTCAGTCCAATTTAAGCTTTATTGAAAGTACAGTGTAGGCTTGTGGTGTTCTATAAATAACAACCACATTTCCCAAAGCTGTCCATGGTTTATACAGAGGACCCCAATTAAACTCAAAACAGCTGAAGGAATAAACCCATCAAAGAAAACGCATTTATAGTGTATCAGGAAGGTTAGACTACAGAATAAGTCAAATTTTAATTTCCTTAAAGTCATTGAGCTTCCATGTTTTGGTGAGATCAAATCCTAAATAATAAACCCATCTGATTTTACACACTCCTACAAACAGGCTTTTTATTTTACAGGTTCTTGGTAGCAATTTTTTTTTTTTTTGGATGAGATCACATTTAGGGCAATCTAATGAAAATAAAATCTCTTCTCTCTAACCCTGGAAGTATGAATCCACCCTTTCTACAACTTCTTCTTTGATAACTAATACATGGACCTCAACTCCATATGTAAACCTTTGGTTCTATGTTTCATAACATTGTGTTAGGACCCAGGTCAAACATTGGTGCTAAAATTCAACCCCAAATCCCCTGGTATGTCTAGGTTAGGGTGTGAAGAAGAGTGTGGGAGATGATACTAATGAGCACACAGTGACATTTGACTTCCATGAGCAGGTTTGTATCCTGATTTACTAAGAGTAGGTGGGCACAAATAATGGAGAAGAAACATGGTGGCAGTGAGAGATTTATCTGTCAATGAAATCCAGCTAAAGCCAACATTTGCCTTAGCAGGCTGAGGTATTTCTAGCTGATGAAATGTCTTGATTTGACATGCTGATTTCCAGATTAGAAACCAATCTTTGATAAAATTGTCCCTATCTCTAGTTCTGATATAAGGAGTTAAGAAATTATTTTGCCTTTCAGTAGGTATTGGATAAGAAAATTCTGCATTTTAATAAACATCACAAGTTCCCTGAGTGATGCCCTATAAGAGAGAGTACTTGAATCATTCTTAGACTTTACTATTAAGCATTCAACAAGAACTTTCTTCTTCCCTTCTAATACAATCACTTCTTCCTCCATTTGCTTCCCCAGGTTTGTCACCTAAGAATATTGACAATGAAGAGCTGGAAATAGTAAAATCAAATTGTTTTCTTCCCTACGTGTGCTAGCACCATGCTTCTATTTGCATGCCATCTTTTTAAACCAACACTATTCTTTCAGGGAAGGACAATGGATATCCTTCTACATCTGGTCTTGGGTTTAAGAGTAGATTTTCTAAAATGACCTCATAGATGGGGATGTCAATCCTTCCTACCCATTACTATTTATTATCAACATCCTGAAAAAAATGTCCATTTTACAAGTTAGTTCACACACATTTGGGGAGAAAGATGTCTTCTAATCCCCTAGAACTGAAGGATCCAAAAAAAAAAAAAAAAAAAAAAAAGGAAATGCAGTACCAAGTTGTGAGTATTTTGCAACTCGTGGTGCAAATTTCTTCTAAATATTCACCATAGCAGCTTCCCCAACATATTTAGTGGGCAAATAGACCCTAGTAACACCTGGCCCTCTCTATTCATTCATATCATTTCATTAATTTGTTTAATCTAATTGTGCTTATTCCATTCATTTTGCTCCTATTAGACTACTGAATTTTTCCCTACATTTTATCTAGCTTCCAAACAATTAGCATTAATCCTTATTCATTCAATCACCTTACTAGGAACTGACACAATACCTCTGCCTTCAACTTGCTTTTGAAACATTCATTACCATTCTCACTGTTTAAAATTGTGAAATATTCCTGATATGCACGCTTAGCCTGAGGTAGATGAATACAGTTCCATAAAATGAAACAATGGGGTGTGACAGTTCTTCAAAAAATAAAGTCCTTTGAAATTAGCTCTGCTGGGAGTTTATTAACCCCTCATTCATGTCTTCTGAATATTCTATATAAAACATAATACACTGCTAATATAATCTCTGGATTCTTTTAATCTTTAACGAACAAAATCTAAAGGAGAAGAGAAATTATCCCACAAGGGTGATATTTGAGAGCATAGTTAATTCTTTAATTTCTTTCTGAGAACTGACAATTTGTATATGTGACAGGTGGTTTTTAATTCATTCATTTATTCAGAATGTTATTATGCCCCAATCTGATCCAGGTACTGTGCTAGGTACTGAGGTATACAGTTATTAAAGACAACCCTTCACTCAAGTAGTATCTAAGCTGGTGCACAGAGAGACAAAGATATATATATATAAAACCGCATGTTGTTACAAGTTATGGACAAGCTAAGGAATATACCAGTTTAGGAGTTGAGGAAAGGCCTCTTCAGGACAGAAGAAAGAGGAACAAGACAGGTTAAAAATCAAGAATGGTATTCCAGGCAAGGGGAACAGCATATGCAAAGGCATAGACACCAGAGGATAAACTATGTGTGGGAGTGGGCTACATTTTAGGAAGGCCTCTATCCACCTGGATGCTCAAGATTGCAATGGGAGTGCTTGCCTTGAGTTTCCCAAATAATTTATTTGTGATATGGACCATTGTGAGAATAACGTATAACAAAACAGTATATGCCTGCATATAAGGATCACTTAAAACTCCATGCACTTGAATACTCTCAAGTGGTACTTGTTTGTAGATGCATTTGATAGGAATAGACAAGAAGGTTATTTATCTGGTAAGCCAATTTCAGATTATCAGTATGGGTGGAAAAAGATATATTATTTAGGAAAATTATTTAGCTAAGACCTTTCTTAGACCAGTAGTTCTCAAAGCTTAGCATTCATGAGACTCCCCTGGAAGCCTTGTTAAAACACAGACTGCCAAGCCCCATCTCCAGGGTTTTGATTCATCAGTTCTGAGTAGGGGTGAGAATTTGCATTTCTAACAAGATACTTACGCTGCTGATTTGGGACCATACTTGGAGAAACTGGTCTACAGACTTCTTTGAAGTCATTGCAATCAATAGAACTGAAAATAGCAAGTCACATGGACTTTATATGTTAACCATAAATCAGTTTAATGTTTTCAAAATAACAGATTGCACCCAAGATGTTTTCTAACTGAAGCCTAGAGACCTTAAATAGCATTCAATCCCCAGGCCCCCACTTCCTTAGTTTTGTCCTCTGGGCTTTGAGAAGCAACATGATTTAAATAATTTATTCCCATACTAAAAGCCTTGTTTTTGACAAGTGCACTCTCTCCTGTACTCTGATGCTTTTTGAAATATTTTGTTACGTAAGGAACAAATTACTCCCAAATTTAAACGATGTCAACAGCTATTACCCTTGTGAAAGCTGCTCCTGAAAGTGTACAGAGCAATCTTTAATGTTTTCTGTTTCTGGTGAATGGGAAATCAAGCAAAATAAATACCAGCCTAAAAGTTTAGATACTTGTAGGTGAATTTAAATAATGAAATATTTTAAGGACACGTTTGTCTTAAAAAAAAAAAAAAAAGCTTTCTTTGCTTCCCAAAACGTATATGGCATTTTGACTAAATGAACTTTTGCTAATACATCAACTGAGAACATTCACAGAAACCTTCAAGAGAACCAAGCCTCAAAGTAGCCTCGGGTTTTTCAAAATGACAAAATGGCTGTGGTTAAACAAAACATAAGCAATGAAGCTTCATTTTCACCCAGAAGAGCCTGTTCCCCACTTGCCTTGTTACGAAACTCTGCTGGCTGAGGAAGCCTCTGGTACAATGACTCCACAGTTATTTTAAGTATCCACGTGGGAGGGATGGGGGATGGGATGGACACAAGTTTGATAAATTCCCTTACCTACCTCTGGAGAAGAGGAACTCTGGGCACAACGCTGTCTTATTTATACAGCAAAAAGTGGAATCCATTAGATTTGGCCTTGGGGCGGGGAGGGAAGGAGGAAGAAGAAAAGGAGAACATTAAATTTAAAATATTTCCATTTGTCCATAATTTTTGAAGCAAAAACCACACAGCAAGCAGTAGGACATTTAAAAATTTTTTTCATTTTAATGAATATATCACCGATCATTCATCTCTTTCCTGTTTCTGTGCTCTTGATAAATTGAGCTGAAATGTCTCTGCAGCTCTTATCATCTGTGCAATTGGGGCTGTCAGAGGTATGATCGAGAGCAACCTAAGTCAATCTGAGTTAGAAGCAACAGATTTCACTCTGGGCAACGTTTTCTTCTTACATAAAAAACTATATACTATTTGTGGATCTCTTGGTGAGGTGATTTCTCCTAGGAAATTTGCCCAAGCCAGAACTTCTGTGTGTCTAGCCACTTGTACAGAGTCCCCTCTTTGTGGCTTCCCACCTCTCTATCCCAGGTCATGAGTCCAGAGCCCTGTTCTTTCCCAAGCCTCTCCCAGAATCTCAGATTAGAGAGAGCAAGAATAAACAAAAACAAGTGAAAAGCCACCTTCTCAAATGTAGGGACCCTGACATTCAAATCATGTAATTTAAATGAAGCCTCATTAGTTTTAGATCCAAGCCATATACCTAAAGAATACCATAATATGGTAAATACTATAATATTTAGAGAAAACATTCCTGATAACAGAGAAGACATTTGTCAAATGCATAAGCATCAAGAATAAATGAAGCATAAGTGGATTAGTGTAAGTATCCATTCTATGGGGTTTTGAGAGAGTCTAACTCAAAATAGTTATTTCTGTTTTTTAATATACTGCAAATTATCCATAACTAATGGCTTTGTAGAATAAATTATATTGCTATTAAACCATTAAACAACAATGATAACTACTTCCTTCATAAATTCTAAGGTGCAGATTTTTTATACATTTTTACATCTAAAAAATCAGGATGCATCTTACAGTCAATGATGTATCATATTGTGAATTTGTTGACAATTTTTAAAATTTAGTTATTTTATTCAGCTCATATAACAATATGGTTTATACTCAATGCTGTCTTTGATTTGGTAATATGCATAATTATCTACAACAAAAAGAGCTTTAGCATGAAACATTTCAACTAACAAATCATAATTTGAGTGACTTACTAAGTACAAGGCATTAGGTTTAGGCAATGGGGAAGCAAAGATAAATAGAATGTATCCCTGATTTCAGAGTTAACAGCACATTAAGGTAGAATCACAGAAAAGCAATTAAAGAAGTGCAAATTATAGTGCTATGGGAACACAAAGGAAGGAGAAAGTCATCTTGATTAAAGGATCAGAGAAAACCCATGGAGGAGGTGATTTTTGAGATGAGTATTGAAAAATGAGAAAGTCTCATTATGCACATTTGGTGTAAGTAGATATAAATGTAGAAGGTTGAAGGAGTAGGAGCTAACCTGAAGAAGAGGAGTCTGAAAATTGCTCAAGAAATATCAGAGTTGTGATATCACTGAATAAGAAAACCAACTGGCAAGCCCAGTTTGAGCAGAGGGTGGGAAGAGTGAGGGTGGAGTAAAATACAGATTGGGTAGGGTATGTTAAGTTTGAGGTATTCATAGGACATTGTAGTAGGCATTTGCCATTTTTCATTGCTCATCCCACACCAGAGAATATCCCCACTGTCTAAGTCTGGTTAGAAGGTAGAAATTCACTTCCTACTACAGCAGTTTAATAAGCCAAATATTTGTTTTCTTGCTCCTCTTCCTGCTAGGGTATAGCTGAGACTAGATTTAGCTAAACAGACATGCCTGTCTTGTGGGTTGAATCTTGAGTTAGTGATGCAAAAATGTAAAGCTCCAGTGTCCATTAGAAGCTGCAGTCTCCAGCATTCAGTGCTGTCTTTACCACTCTGGCTTTGCTGAGAGATTTTGGCCAGAGTCCCAGGTATGAAACCTCTCTACAATCTTGCTTGTTTTCTACCCTTGTTTTCCAGCTTTCCCAGGGATGCTGGGAGATAGCCAACATCTTTCAAATAGGTTGTTTTTTTGGCTTAAATCTGTAAGAGTCAATTTCTGTGGTTTGCAAAGTAAGAACCCAGAGTGGTAAGACGTATATCAGGAGATGCCTGACAAAGACTTGGAAAAGGAGCACATAGCATAAGAGGACAGTTGGCATAGAGAACAAAACAGGGGAATTATTTGAATAGGACTGAAAAGTAAAACTAAGAAAAAAAATACAGATACAGATAGAGAAAAGAGGGAGGAAGGAAATGGCATTGTTATGGAAGGAGGATGGAACAAGAACATAGAGCACATGTAGAGAAGGGAAGGAGGAAGCAGAGAACCATGGAAAGCACACGTCCTGTGCGCCTTTCATGTGCCCAGTATCTTGCATAAGCTAACTCATTTAATTTCTACAAATAGTAAGCATTGCTAAATAGGAAAAGGAGTACGTCAAGGCTGTATATTGTCACCCTGCTTATTTAACTTATATGCAGAGTACATCATGAGAAACGCTTGGCTGGAAGAAGCACAAGCTGGAATCAAGATTGCCGGGAGAAATAGCAATAACCTCAGATATGCAGATGACACCATCCTTATGGCAGAAAGTGAAGAGGAACTAAAAAGCCTCTTGTTGAAAGTGAAAGAGGAGAGTGAAAAAGTTGGCTTAAAGCTCAACATTCAGAAAACGAAGATCATGGCATCTGGTCCCATCAATTCATGGGAAATAGATGGGGAAACAGTGGAAATGGTGTCAGACTTTATTTTTGGGGGCTCCAAAATCACTGCAGATGGTGACTGCAGCCATGAAATTAAAAGACGCTTACTCCTTGGAAGGAAAGTTATGACCAACCTAGATAGCATATTGAAAAGCAGAGATATTACTTTGCCAACAAAGGTCCGTCTAGTCAAGGCTATGGTTTTTCCTGTGGTCATGTATGGATGTGAGAGTTGGACTGTGAAGAAAGCTGAGTGCCAAAGAATTGATGCTTTTGAATTGTGATGTTGGAGAAGACTCCTGAGAGGCCCTTGGACTGCAAGGAGATCCAACCAGTCCATTCTGAAGTAGATCAGCCCTGGGTGTTCTTTGGAAGGAATGATGCTAAAGCTGAAACTCCAGTACTTTGGCCACCTCATGCAAAGAGTTGACTCATTGGAAAAGACCCTGATGCTGGGAGGGATTGGGGACAGGAGGAGAAGGGGATGACAGAGGATGAGATGGCTGGATGGTATCACCGACTCAATGGACGTGAGTTTGAGTGAACCCTGGGAGTTGGTGATGGACAGGGAGGCCTGACATGCTGCAATTCATGGGGTTGCAAAGAGTTGGACACGACTGAGTGGCTGAACTGAACTGAACTGATCCTATCTATATAGTCAGCAAAAACAAGACCGGGAGCTGACTGTGGCTCAGATCATGAACTCCTTATTGCCGAATTCAGACTTAAATTGAAGAAAGTAGGGAAAACCACTAGACCATTCAGGTATGACCTAAATCAAATCCCTTATGATTATACAGTGGAAGTGACAAACGGATTCAAGGTATTAGATCTGATAGAGTGCCTGAAGAACTATGGATGGAGGTTTTCCTCAATAAGAAGAAATGCAAAAAGGAAAAATGGTTGTCTGAGGAGGCCTTAGAAATAGCTGAGAAAAGAAGAGAAGTGATAGGCAAAGGAGAAAAGGAAAGATAAGCCCATCTGAATGCAGAGTTCCAAAGAACATAAGGGAGAGATAAGAAAGACTTCTTAAGTGAACAGTGCAAAGAAACAGAGGAAAACAATAGAATGGGAAAGACTAGAGATCTCTTCAAGAAAATCAGAGATACCAAGGGAACATTTCATGCAAAGATGAGCACAATAAAGGACAGAAATGGTATGGGCCTAACAGAAGCAGAAGATATTAAGAGGTGGCAAGAATATAGAAAAGAACTATACAAAAAAGATCTTGCTGCTGCTGCTAAGTCGCTTCAGTCATGTCCGACGCTGTGCGACCCCAGAGATGACAGCCCACCAGGCTCCCCCGTCCCTGGGATTCTCCAGGCAAGAACACTGGAGTGGGTTGCCATTTCCTTCTCCAATGCATGCAAGTGAAAAGTGAAAATGAAGTCACTCAGTCGTGTCCAACTCTTAGCGACCCCATGTACTGCAGCCCACCAGGCTTCTCCGTCCATGGGATTTTCCAGGCAAGAGTACTGGAGTGGGGTGCCATTGCCTTCTCTAAAAAAGATCTTAATGACCCAGATAATCACAATGGTGTGATCACTTACCTAGAGCCACACATCCTGGAATGAGAAGTCAAGTCAGCCTTAAGAAGCATTATACGAACAAAGTTAGTGGAGGTGATGGAATTCCAGCAGAGCTATTTCAAATCCTAAAAGATGATGCTGTGAATGTGCTGCACTCAATATGCCAGCAAATTTGGAACACTCAGCAGTGGCCACAGGACAGGAAAAAGTTAGTTTTCATTTCACTCTCAAAGAAACACAATGCCAGAGAATGTTCAAACTACTGCACAGTTGCACTCATCTCACACACTAGAAAAGTAATGTTCAAAATTCTCCAAGCTGGGCTTCAAAAGTACGTGAACCATGAACTTCCAGATGTTCAAGCTGGATATAGAAAAGCAGAGGAACCAGAGATCAAATTGCCAACATCCGTTGAATCATAGAAAAAGCAAGAGAGTTCCAGAAAAACATCTATTTCTGCTTTATTGACTACACCAAAGCCTTTGACTGTGTGGATCACAACAAACTGGAAAATTCTTCATGAGATGGGAATATCAGACCACTTAACCTGCCCCCTGAGAAATCTGTGTGCAGGTCAAGAAGCAACAGTTAGAACCAGATGTGGAACAACGGACTGGTTCCAAATTGGGAAAGGAGTATGTCAAGGCTATATATTGTCACCCTGCTGCTTATTTAACTCATATACAGAGTACATCATGTGAAATGCTGGGCTGGATGAAGCACTAGCTGGAATCGAGATTGCCGGGAGAAATATCACTAACCTCAGATATGCAGATGACACCACCCTTATAGCAGAAAGCAAAGAGGAACTAAAGAGCCTTTTGATGAAAGTGAAAGAGGAGCGTGAAAAAGCTGGCTTAAAACTCAACATTTAAAAACTAAGATTATGGACATATAGGCGGATTCATGTTGATGTATGGCAAAACCAATACAACACTGTAAAGTAATTAGCCTCTAATTAAAATAAATAAATTTAAATTAAAAAAAAACTAAGATCATGCCATCCAGTCCCATCACTTCATGGCAAAGAGATGGAGAAACAATGGAAACAGTGACAGACTTTATTTCCTTGGGCTCCAAAATCACTGCAGATGGTGACTGTAGCCATGAAATTAAAAGACACTTTCTCTTTGGAAAAAGAGCTACGACCAACCTAGACAACATATTTAAAAGCAGAGACATTACTTTGCCAACAAAGGTCCATCTAGTCAAAGCTATGATTTTTCCAGTAGTCATGTATAGATATGAGAAAGTGAAAGTGAAAATGAAAGTCACTCAGTCATGTCTGACTCTTTGTGACTCCTTGGACTATACAGTCCATGGACTTCTCCAGGCTAGAATACTGAACTGGGTAGCCTTTCCCTTCTCCAAGGGATCTTCCCAACCCAGAGATTGAACCCCAGGTCTCCCACATTGCAGGCGGATTCTTTACCAGCTGAGTGACCAGGGAAGCCCAAGAACACTGGAGTGGGTAGCCTATCCTTTCTCCAGGGGATCTTCTCAACCTAGGAATCAAACTGGGGTCTCCTGCATTGCAGGTGGATTATTTACCAGCTGAGCCACCAGGGAAGCCCATGGATGTAAGAGTTGGACTATAAAGAAAGCTGAGCACCAAATAATTTATGGTTTTGAACTGTGGTGTTGGAGAAGACTCTTGAGAGTCCCTTTGACTGCAAGGAGATCAAACCAGTCAGTCCTAAAGGAGATCAGTCCTGAATATTCATTGGAAAGACCGATGCTGAAGCTGAAGCTCCAATACTTTGGCCACCTGATGCGAAGAACTGACTTCTTAGAAAAGACCCCGATGCTGGGAAAGATTGAAGGCAGGAGGGGAAGGGGACGACAGAGGATGAGATGGTTGGATAGCATCACCAACTCAATGGGCATGAGTTTGAGCAAGCTCTGGGAGTTGGTGATGGACAGGGAGCCCTGGTGTGCTGCAGTCCATGGGGTCACAAAGAGTCAGATACGACTGAGTGACTGGACTGAACTGAACTTCACAGTTGAGAAAAATGAGATGAATAAATATTAATTAAATAACTTTCTGAGGGCTGGTGCACTGGGATGACCCAGAGGGATGGTATGGGGAGGAAGGTGGGAGGGAGGTGCAGGATTGGGAACAAGTGTAAATAACTTTCTGAAAGTTACATAAATAATAAATGATGGGACCAGGATTCAAAGCCAGATTTGTCTGGTTCCAACATCACCCTGCCTCCCTGCCAGGAGTTTTAGGAAAGGATTTTGACACAGAAGCCAAAGATAAGGCTCAGTGCAAGGGTTCTCAACTCTGGCTGCACAATGGTAACAGAAATGGAGATATGGAAACTGCTAATACCTGAGTCAAACTATCAGAGTTTTCAATGTAATTGGTTTGAGGTGCAGCTGAGGGATTAGGACTTTTAAAAAAGTTTCCCAGGTAGTTGCAATGTGCAGCCAAGGTTGAGAACCACTGTGGTATGTGCTGTGTCAGCAGAGGGGGAAATTGATTTGAAGAATGAAAGGAAATTAGGCTACAAAGGCAGCAAGTGGTGAAGTGAGGCATTGATAGGGGAACACTACAGCAAAGGGGAACAGGTTTGAGTGACACGGGTTTCAAGTGCATTGAAAAGTAAATTGGAAGTGGACACAGAGAAAGTGAATGTAGACCATTCTTACAGTAATCACTATGGAGGTGAAGGGAGGTCGATAGCCACTCAGGAGTTCTGTAGATTGAGAAAATGCTTTGGAAGGATAAAAAAATGAGAACATCTGTGAGCTGAAAGAAAGGGGCCCATGGGAAGTGAGAATTGCAGATAAAAGTGAGAGAGTTGGGGTCCTAGAAAAGATGGGAGTCTGGTATTTAAGAGGAAAGAAAAGCTAACTTTTTTGGAAAGGAAAGTAACATTTTTCCTTTAATGAAAGAGGAAAGGTTTTTTTTTTTGTTTTGTTTAGTTTTCAGAGAAGCTGAGATAGGTTATGGGAGAGTAATAAGGGGGAGCTTGAAGAAAGTGAAAGGGTAGGATTGGAAAAGTGAATATAAGGAAAGCAATAAAAGACTCAAACAAAGGAATTAAATAGCTTTTACCTGAGATCATATAAAAGGCATTTCAAGTGTAACTAATCATTAAGCTTACATGACTTTCTCAAGCAATACTTGGGAGTTTTGAGAGGTGAGAAAATGGATAAGAAAGTTTACCCAGAGCTGGGAAGTGCCCAGACTGACTGGGCTGTAGGTCAAGGGAGTTAGGCATTTTGAGGTGCTACTGAGATCACATACAGATAAACATTTGAAATCTAAGCAAGGCTATTGACTTTGATATGAAATTTAGTATATTAAAATTTACATGAGGCTCCATTCCCTGACTTGGCACATAAAATATGTGAAATCCATACATTCATGTTGAAATCCAAATGCATTCAATGATAGGTAATGATGACTCTAACAGAGGAAGATGTTTTGGCTTCACATCAAGAAATGATTAGAATAGTGACCAGAGCCCTAAATACTTAATTTGGTAATTCACCTTTCCTGCTTTCAGACAGGCCACATTTCAGGTATTGGCTAAAATATATAGATTTAAATATAGATAAAAATCAGGCCAATAAATACAAAGTGCTACTTCCATTGATTATGCTTTTTTTTATTTTAATTTAATTTAATTTTATTTTTAAACCTGAAACACTGTATTAGTTTTGCCAAACATCAAAACGAATCCACCACAGGTATACATACGCTCCCCATCCTGAACCCTCCTCCCTCCTCCCTCCCCACACCATCCCTCTGGGTCGTCCCAGTGCACCAGCCCCAAGCATCCAGTATTGTGCTTCGAACCTGGACTGGCAACTCGTTTCATACATGATATTACACATGTTTCAATGCCATTCTCCCAAATCTTCCCACCCTCTTCCTCTCTCACAGAGTCCATAAGACTGTTCTATACATCAGTGTCTCTTTTGCTGTCTCGTACACAGGGTTATTGTTACCATCTTTCTAAATTCCATATATATGCGTTAGTATACTGTATTGGTGTTTTTCTTTCTGGCTTACTTCACTCTGTATAATAGGCTCCAGTTTCATCCACCTCATTAGAACTGATTCAAATGTGTTCTTTTTAATGGCTGAGTAGTACTCCATTGTGTATATGTACCACTGCTTTCTTATCCATTCATCTGCTGATGGACATCTAGGTCGCTTCCATGTCCTGGCTATTATAAACAGTGCTGCGATGAACACTGGGGTACACGTGTCTCTTTCCCTTCTGGTTTCCTCAGTGTGTATGCCCAGCAGTGGGATTGCTGGATCATAAGGCAGGTCTATTTCCAGTTTTTTAAGGAATCTCAACACTGTTCTCCATAGTGGCTGTACTAGTTCGCATTCCCACCAACAGTGTAAGAGGGTTCCTTTTTCTCCACACCCTCTCCAGCATTTATTGCTTGTAGACTTTTGGATCGCAGCTATTCTGACTGGTGTGAAATGGTACCTCATAGTGGTTTTGATTTGCATTTCTCTGATAATGAGTGATGTTGAGCATATTTTCATGTGTTTGTTAGCCATCTGTATGTCTTCTTTGGAGAAATGTCTATTTAGTTCTTTGGCCCATTTTTTGATTGGGTCATTTATTTTTCTGGAGTTGAGCTGTAGGAGTTGCTTGTATATTTTTGAGATTAGTTGTTTGTCAGTTGCTTCATTTGCTATTATTTTCTCCCATTCTGAAGGCTGCCTTTTCACCTTGCTAATAGTTTCCTTTGATGTGCAGAAGCTTTTAAGTTTAATTAGGTCCCATTTGTTTATTTTTGCTTTTATTTCCAATATTCTGGGAGGTGGGTCATAGAGGATCCTGCTGTGATGTATGTCAGAGAGTGTTTTGCCTATGTTGTCCTCTAGGAGTTTTATAGTTTCTGGTCTTACATTTAGATCTTTAATCCATATGCTTTTTTTAATTCAACAGACAAGGCAGTTTCTGAAACATTGCTCAAGCTGAGGAATCTGTTCTGTTCTCCTAATCCAGATCTGAAGGCTCAAACTTCCCGTTGTTTCTCAAACCTCATTTTAGCCACAAACCAGTTCATAAGTTTTATTTGTGACAGAATTTTTGAGATATGTTCCTCCAGACAGCCACGGAATTGAGCTTGGTACTTTCTGTTCTTTGAAATGCTCTCTTTCAGTTCTAAAATTTGGCACAAAATATCTCCTCTGCTTTGGAGAAGGCAATGGCACCCCACTCCAGTACTCTTGCCTGGAAAATCCCATGGACGGAGGAACCTGGTAGGCGGCAATCCATGGGGTCGCACAGAGTCAGACACGACTGAGCGACTTCACTTTCACTTTTCACTTTCATGCATTGGAGAAGGAAATGGCAACCCACTCCCGTGTTCTTGCCTGGAGAATCTCAGGGACGGGGGATCCTGGTGGGCTGCTGTCTATGGGGTCACACAGAGTCGGACATGACTGAAGTGACTTAGCAGCAGCAGCAGCAGCAGTCCCCTCTGCTTAGAATGCTCTCCCACCACCCTCATCCCTTACCCTCCCACCCTGCCCTCTTCCCTCTTTTGTTTAGACAACTCCTTCAGGACTCCAGTGAAGTATTCTGGTAGGCTTTTTCTGGACATAAAATCCCATAATATCGTGATCTTACTTCCTATTTCATACAGTGCATCCCAGTTTAATTTTATGTCTAGAATTTTTCTGCCCTGCTAAACTGTAAGATTCACCAAGCAAGGACCATGCCTGGCATGTGGTAAGTATTCAATAAATATTTGTTGAGTTTTTGAATGAATAACTGTGACTGGAAAATGAGTTGTATGGGAGAGAAACCAAGGCAGGTAGCTATCACAGTCAACAGACAGAGCAGACTCCTCTTCTGTCCACTCCATTCTGTTACAATTTGCAGCACACTGACCCCCAGTGTGCTTCCCCTCCCAACAGCCAGCACCTGCATCTCTTGGTCTGAGGACTGCCTCCAGGCTGCCAGAGCCTTCCTGTCACCTGTTTTCAGAGCCAGCAGGGCCTGGAAATTTATGTCCCTTAGGGACAGCCCTTAAGTAATGACTGACATTTACAACACTATAAATACCGCAGCTCCCTTGCCTCGTTAATAAATAGGCAAAACTAAACAATATGTTGTTTAGGGATATATAGGTGGCCAAATATAGAGAAAAGCAAGGGAATGATTAGCACAAAATTCAGGATTATAGTTATCTCTGTGAGGAGGAGCTAGGAGGAGGAGAAGGGGGAGGATGTGATTAGACAGGAACTCCAATATACTACTAGTATTTTATTTCTTGAGCTGGGTATGGATATATAATGTTCATTGTGTTATTTTTTTGTTATATATATGGGCTTCCAATTGTAGCTCAGTTGGTAAAGAATCCGCCTACAATGCAGGATACCCCAGTTCAATTCCTGGGTCGGGAAGATCCCCTGGAGAAGGAAATGGCAACCTACTCCAGTATTCTTGCCTGGAGAATCCCATGGACTGTAGCCTGCCAGGCTCCTCTGTCCATGGGGTCACGAGAGTCAGACACGACTTAGTGACTAAACCACCACCACCACATATATATACACACACACACACATATATACATATAAACAACAAAGGCAACAACAATAATGATCTAGTAGATTGAAGAGAAAAAGTAATGGGAAGCTTTTTTTCATACTGAAGGAGTATTGCGATGATTGTGGACGTAAGGCAAGGAAAAAGAATAAGGAGAAAAAAAGTGTTGGGAGAAATGAAGCAGGTTGTGCTAGCCTTGGGAAAATGTTGGACCATATAACCCAACAATCCCATTCCTAGGTGGAACCCAATAGGAAAGAATATATGTGTTCACCAAAGTATGTGTATAAGAATGCTTAGGAATGGCGTTGTGACACATGCTACCACATGGATGAACTTTTAAAAAGATCTAAGTGGAAGAACCCAGTCACAAAAGGACAAATATTATATGATTCCACTTATCTGAGGTACATAGACTAGGCAAATACATAGAGACAGAAAGTAGAGTAAGGTTATGAGAGGCTGGGAGGAGGAAGGAATGAGAGGAGTTATTGTTTAATGAGTACAGGCATACCTCAGAGCATATTCTGGGTTTATTTCCAATAAAGAGAATATCATAATAAAGTGATTCACACAATTTTTTTATTTTCAAGTGCATATAAAGGTTGTGTTTAAACTGTAGTTTATTAAGTGTGCAATAGCATTATGTCTAAAAATGTACATAGCTTAATTTAAAAATAATTCTATTGGGAAAATGGCACCAATAGATTCACTTGATGCAGGGTTGCTACAAAACTTCAATTTTTATATATATATATATATATATATATGAAAGCAAACAAACAAACAAAAAACAGTATCTGCAAAGTACAATAAAGAGAAGTGAAGTGAAGTCGCTCAGTCATGTCTGACTCTTTGTGACCCCATGGACTGTAGCCTACAATGCTCCTCCATCCATGGGATTATCCAGGCAAGAGTACTGGAGTGGGTTGCCATTTCCTTCTCCAGAGGATCTTCCCAACCCAGAGATGGAACCTGAGTCTCCTGCATTGTAGGCAGATGCTTTACCATCTGAGCCACCAGGGAAGTCAAGAAAGAGAAGTGTAATGAAATAAGGCATGCCTGTACAGATTTTCTCTTTGGGATGATGAGAAATTTCTGGAAATCAATAATGATGAAACTTGTGCAACATTGTGAAGAAAATACACTTAAAATGGCTAAAGTGGTAAATTTTATGTCTACTTTAGCACAATAAAATTAATTTAAAAAGAGATACAAGTATGCTTGTAACAACATTAGTCTTAATAACTTCAACTAGAAACAATCCTAATGTCCATCATCAGTATAATAGATAAATACATTCACACAATGGGGTATATTCACACAATGAAATACTATACAGCTTTGAAAATAAGCAAACTAAAACTACACACAACTACATGGAGCTGGAAGGAATCTTAGGGTCATCTAGTCCAACTCACAAACTAGATACAAAAGTCTTTCCTCCAACAGCTTATGGTTCTCTGCCAAAATACTTTCAGAGACCCTCACTCAAGATTCCCAAATTCATTGTTGAATCACTGTTAATACTATAAAGTTCTTCCTTAGATGAATTAAAATCATCTTCCTATAACTTCCACCATTGATTAAAGTTCCATCCCCCAAAATATAGTGGAATAAGTTAAACTGTTTTTCCATATGATGTGATAGTAAAAAACAGCATTTATTTTTTTTTTAATTTTATTTTATTTTTTAAACTTTACATAACTGTATTAGATTTGCCAAATATCAAAATGAATCCGCCACAGGTTTACATGTGTTCCCCATCCTGAACCCTCCTCCCTCCTCCCTCCCCATTCCATCCCTCTGGGTCATCCCAGTGCACCAGCCCCAAGCATCCAGTGGAACAGCCATGGGTTCAAGTTCTATCTCTTTCTCTTACTACCTAGCTGACCTTATTTATCTCATATTCAAACTGGAGTGAGAAGGTCATCTTGCAAATTTGCTAAGACGATTACACATATTTCACATTGAGTACCAGGAACAGATTCAGTTCCTCATAGCGTTGTTCTTGTTGTTTAGTCTCCCAGTCATGTCTGATTCTTGTGACCACAAGGTCTGTAGCCCCATAGGCTCCTCTGTTCATGGGATTTTCCAGGCAAGAATCCTGGAGCGAGTTGCCATTTCCTTCTCCAGAGGATCTTCCTGACCCAGGGATCAAACTTGCGACTTTGGCATTGACAGGCAGATTCTTTACCATTGAGCTACCAGGGAACCCCAGATCCAGTTCCTCAGAGTAGAAGACCAATAAATTGTACATTTTAAAACCTATATGTAAAGATACTATATTTCCCCTTTGTCATCTTTTCTCCATGCTGAATCTCCCAATTACTTTCAACTATTTTTTAAAAAATATTTTATTTATTTATTTTTGACTGTGTTGGGTCTTCATTGCCTCACAGACTTTCTCTAGTTGTGGAGAGTGGGAACTGCTCTCCAGTTGCAGTGCAAGGACTTCTCGTTGCGGTGGCTTCTCTTCCACATGGGCTTCAGTAGTTGCGGCACATGGGCTCAGTAGTTGCCGTTCCAGGGCTCTAGAGCACAGGCTCAATAGCTGTGGCATGTGGGCTTAGTTGCTTGGAGGCATGTGGGTTTTTCCCAGATCAGGAAATGAACCTGTATTTGCTGCTTTGGCAGGTAGATTATTTACCACTGAGCCACAAGGGAAAATCCCAAATATTATTTATATGACATGCTCCCCAGGCTTTTCATAGTCTTGGATCTTGTCTTTTAGATATATGCCACTTAGTTACCATGCCACATGATACAGAATACATTACACCAAATATTATCTTAAAAATTTTTTTTATTAAAATATAGTTGATTTGCAATGCTGTTAGTTAGTTCCAGGTATATAGTAAAGTGATTTAGTTATATATGTATTATATATATATATTCAGTTATATATATATTCTTTTATATATGTATATTAATTTTTAGTTCTCTTCCATTATAGGTTAATACAAGATATTGAATATAGTTCCCTATACTATACAATAAGTCCTTGTTTTATATATATTTTATATATAGTAGTTTACATGTTAATCCCAAACTTCTAATTTATCCCATTCCCACCCCACTTTGGTAACCGTATGTTGGTTTTCTGTGTCTGTGAATCTATTTATGTTTTGTAAATAGGTTCATGTATATCATATTTTAGATTCCACATATAAGTGATATCATATGATATTTGTCTTTCTCTGACTGAATTCAATATGAGAATCTCTAGGTCCATCCATGTTGCTGCAAATGGCATTATTTTGTTCCTTTTTATGGCTGAGTAATATTCCGTTCTCTATATGTACCACATCTTCTTTATCTGTTCTTCTTTTGATGGACATTTAGGTTGTTTCCATGTTCTGGCTATTGTGAGTGGTGCTGCAATGAACACTGGGGTGCATGTATCCTTTCAACTTATGGTTTTCTCTGGATATATGCCCAGCAGTGAGATTGCTGGGTCATATAGTAGTTCTATTTTTAGTTTGTTAAGGAACCTCCATACTGTTCTCCATAGTGGCTGTACCAACTTGCATTCCCACAAACAGTGTGTGGGGGGGTTCTCTTTTCTCCACACCCTCCCCACTCTTTATTGTTTGTAGACTTTTTGATGATGACCATCAAGCCCCTAATCTATTACTTCCAGCCTAGAATACTTCTATGGTCTGAGAGGCTAGGGAAATGGAGGACCCAGCAACCCAGGAGCATGTATCTCCATAAGAACATCATCCTTAGAAGGTTTTTTTGAGAATCTATGATAGATGTGAAGGGATAATAAGCTGAAGAATGCTAATAAAATGTGAATTGTAGTTTTATTACAAGAAGTCTTCTTACAGAAAGGTCTCTGTTTGCAGCTCCTTGGCCACAAAACAAGAACTCAGAGAAGATGGCAGTGGAAATCATGGTCCATAGTTGGACCAATGTAAGAGTCAAAGTCACTACTTATTCTACTCTTTTCTTCTTGATTTGTATCCATAATGCTGTCTATACTAGCCAAATTTTAATTAGAAGAAAATGGAATAGTAAGATACAATTTTTCACCTATAAAATTAGCATATAGGTGGGAGTATTACAGCTTTCTTGGAAAGCAATCTGAGATACTGTTAAGAACTTAAAAGATGAACATGAGTACCTATCTTAAGGAATTAATTAGAGAGACCAATGAATATTTTGACAGGGTTATTTATCATTCTGAATAATTGGAAACCTAAATGTACAATGTCTGATATTGAGTGAATGAATATATAACGTAGCATACTAAAAAATTTAGTGTATTCAGATAATATGCTGATATGCACTCATTAAAACAATGCTTTAAAATATTCATTTAAATGAATATGTTTATGATATAATGTTATAAAAATTATGTATAGCATAAAATCTCATTTGGAAGATAATATTGGTAAAATATTAGTAACTAGTTATCTGCAGGTATTGGCTTTAGAGTAATGCTAATTCCTTCTCTATCCTTTTATGTATTTTCCAAACTTTGCATAATACACAAATGTCATGATTATAATCAGGAAAAAAATCAATTTGAAAAATAAAAGAACTTGATCTGAAAGTGGAGATACCTATTGATCATAAGAAGCTTGGTTTCAGATGCTCTTCATTACCAGTATCAGTTAACAAGACTAAGACTTTGTTGGCAAGTGCCTGGGATCAGGTTTGCTAGAATTTTAAAAAGACCTCTGTCTGTGAGCAGTAGACGGGAACAGCTTAGTTTTATAACATGGTAAAAGAATGGGCAAATGGAGCCTGATTCTACCAGCCTGTCTGCCTTTGAAATTATGTGCTATTTGTGTAACTGCTCGTGCTTGGTTGACAGATCAAGGGGCACCCTGCTGATCCTCACATGGCAAGAACTTAGATGGTAATTTCAGTCCACAACAGATGGGAACTGTAAGCGCAGAAGGTCACTCAAAATATTAGTTGCTTTATCTCTGTAAAGCTATGGAGAGAGGAAAAAAGTTGCAGACCTGCCATAAGATAATGTATTTGGTTCATTCCAGAATGCTCCTATCAGTACGCATGAAGGGCGGAGTACATACAAGGGCAGACTTTCAATTAAGTCACTCACCAAAGACCATTGGGAACAAGGACTGAGAATGACAGCCCGGCCAAAAGACTGTCAATGACAGCCTGGCTAATAAACAGTGAATTAGGGGTTTCCATATACATATAATATCACAAGGCCCGACAAGTACAAAATGTATTCTGGAAAAAAGCATGCTATACTGTTATTATTCTTAGTAATTTAGGGCCTTAAATGATTCAGAATGCAATTTAAATGAAAAAAAAGTTTAAAATATTGGTAACATAATACTTAAAGTGGTCGAATTTGCCACTGAAATCTTCTTTAGAAATGAATTTTCCTTTTTAGGACTGAGGTGGTGCCAGTTTTTGTAGACAAAAAGAAAGTGTTTAAGGAGTGCAGCTAACTATGAAAAATGTTTTCCAGATCTTAATAAGATGACTGAGTTTATGAACAGGATACTTATAAAGAGTAAAAAGTGATGAAGTCATGGGATGTGAATTAAATTTAGAATACATGAGACCAGTTGGGCTTTGAGGATCATGGCCCATAGTTTTTTCCCCCTGCCTTTAGCTGAATTTAATGAAGACCTTTGAGATTCTCAAAAGTTTCAAAATTTTTGAAATTTTCAAAATTTTCATCATTCAAAAGACCTCTTCAAATATGCTTCATTGTAGAAGGGTGACACCATCATAGACATATAATTAGATAAAGGAGAATAAAAAGTGATACAGAATTAAGATAAAAAGAAACAAAAATAAACCATTTGAAAATTGCTTGCATTTAATTTAGAATATATTTGAAGGAGTTATTAAAGAAAAATAGGGAGAAAAGTGAAGTCGCTCAGTTGTGTACGAGTCTTTGTGACCCCATGGACTGTAGCCTACCAGGGTCCTCCGTCCATGGGGTTTTCCAGGCAAGAGTACTGGAGTGGGTTGCCATTTCCTTCTCCAATTAAAGAAAAATAGGGAAAACTTTAATAAATAAAAATATTTATTTATTGTATTTTTTAAAACATTACGTCTGATGTCTTGACATCTGCTATTTGATCTTCTAAATGGACTTTTCTTAACCGGTACATAAACTATTTCTATAATAGGCAAATTGTCAGAAGAGTAAAAACTTTACAGATTAAGAAATGGTTAAACTGAATGATTTTATATTTAAGCAAATGAGACTCTTCTTAAGTCTTAATGCAACGATATAGAAAATCTTGACTGTGGATACATTTTTATGACTACACTTTACAAAGAATTTGAAAGTTGAAACTTAAAAACTATATGGACCACTTCTTTGAAGAAAGTAATTGAAAAGCACTCATAGACCTGGCCTGGGCTTTCTTGTTCTCTCAAGCAGTTTAAGTGACATTGTTTTGTGTGTGATACCAATGGAGAGGCTCGTCTGTGCATATATGTCATAAAGTTGAGTAAGGAGATGAAGAATTTCTAAATATAGTCCTTCTTTTTGATTGTATGTTCAATGTAGTGAACATTTGTTTAGGTGACTACTATGTGCCAAACACTGGGACCACAATGAATAGACAAAGTGAAGTGAAGTTGCTCAGTCGTGTCCAACTCTTTGCGACCCCATGGACTATAGCCTACCAGACTCCTCAGTCCATGGGATTTTCCAGGCAAGAATACTGGAGTGGGTTGCCATTTCCTTCTCCAAGGGATCTTCCCGACCCAGGGATCGAACCCTGGTCTCCCGCATTGTAGGCAGATGCTTTACCCTCTGAGCCACTGGGGAAGCCTTGAATAGACAAAGTCTCTATGCAAATTGTTCATAGCTCATGCTGTCCTGCCTCAGCCCCCAACCCACATATATAAGCAAAATGATGTCTACTTTGCTAATCATTGCCTTACTTCTTAACTTCTTCAACTTAATATGCCTCATTACTCAAACCCCTGGCCACAGGTGATTAGACCACAGATGATTTGACCACAGTCAAATTATCTTCTGGGAATGAAATTAAGACTCTGAATGTTGATTTCATTTAGAGATGGTGGACACTTAAACAGAAAGAACATGTGAAGTAGAACTGTAGTCAACATTTGGTAATTAAGCCTCTAGAATCAAGTCTAGAATTAATGACTTAACATCGCTTCCTACCAAGACATCCTGACTTTTCTAATCTGGCAACCACCAAGAATAGCTATATCCATTTATATCTATGGGTTTTTACTCATTTTTCTATCATTACCTTTCCCTTTCCATCTAAATCAAAATTTTCCAACCTTTCAAGAAAAATCCTCAAGCCCTACTTCTTTTATAATTTTTTTTTTAATTGAAGTATATTGATTTACACTGTTGTATTAGTTTCTGGCATATAACAAAGTGATTTACTTATACATACATACATATATATATATGTGTGTGTGTATATTTTTCATATTTTGTCCACTATAGTTTATTAGAAGATATTGAATATAGTTTCCTGTTCTATACTAGGACATTGCTATTTATCTATTTTATATATAGTAGTTTGTATCTGCAAACCCTAAACTGCTAATTTATTCCCATCTCTACCCCTTTCCCCTTTGGTAACCATAAGTTTGTTTTCTATGATGTGAGACTGTTTCTGTTTTGTAAATAAGTTCATTTGTATCATATTTTAGATTCCACATGTAAGCAATATCATATATTTGTCTTTGTCTGACTGACTTCACTCACTCTGAGAATCTCTAGGTCCATCCATGCTTCTGCAAATGGCATTATTTCATTCTTTTTATGACTGAGTAGTATTCCATTGTCTATATATTCCACATCTTCTTTATCCATTCATCTGTCAATGAACATTTAGCTTGCTTCCATGTCTTGGCTATTGTGAATAGTGCTTCTATGAACACTGCATGCATGAATCTTTTTTAATTTATGGTTTTCTCTGGATACACAGCCAGGAATGAGACTGTTCTATCATATAGTAGTTCTATTTTTAGTTTTTTAAGGCACCTCTGTACTGTTTTCTGGAGAAGGCAATGGCACCCTACTCCAGTACTCTTGCCTGGAAAATCCCATGGATGGAGGAGCCTGGAAGGCTGCAGTCCATGGGGTCGCTAAGAGTCGGACACGACTGAGCAACTTCACTTTCACTTTTCACTTGCATGCATTGGAGAAGGAAATGGCAACCCACTCCAGTGTTCTTGCCTGGAGAATCCCAGGGACAGGGGAGCCTGGTGGGCTGCCATCCGTGGGGTCACACAGAGTCAGACACGACTGAAGTGACTTAGCAGTATACTGTTGTCCATAGTGGCTATACGAATTTACATTCCCAACCACAGTGTAGGAGGGTTCCATTCTCTCCACATCCTCTCCAGAATTTGTTATTTGAAAACTTCTTGAGGGGGTTCCCTGGTGGTTCAATGGTAAAGAATCCACCTGCCAATGCAGGAGATGTGGGTTTGATCCCTGGAGAAGGACGATCTCTTGGAGAAGGAAATGGCAACCCACTTCAGTATTCTTGCCTGGGGAATCCCATGGACAGAGGAGCCTGGCGGCCTATAGTCCATGGGGTTGCAAGAGTCAGACACGATTTAGTGACTAAACAACAGCAATAAGACTTTTTGATGATGGCCAGTCCTGAATATTCATTGGAAGGACTGATGCTGAAGCTGAAACTCCAATACTTTGGCCACCTGATATGAAGAACTGACTCATTTGAAAAGATCCTGATGCTGGGAAAGATTGAAAGTGGGAGGAGAAGGAGATGACAGAGGAGGAGATAGTTGGATGGCATCACTGACTCGATGGAGATGAGTTTGAGTAAACTCCGGGAGTTGGTAATGGACAGGGAGGCCTGGCGTGCTGCAGTCCATGGGGTCACAAAGAGTCGGACATGATTGAGCAACTGAACTGAACTGAACTGATTCTGACTGGTGTGAGGTAATACCTCATTGCAATTTTGATTTGCATTTCTCTAATAATTAGTGATGTTGAGCATCTTTTCCTGTGTCTGTTGGCCATTTGCATATCTTCTTTGGAGAAACATCTATGTAGGTCTCCTGCCCATTTTTTGATTGGGTTGATTTTTTCTTTGTTTTGTATTTTGTTACTACTGAGTTGTATGAGCTGTTTGTATATTTTGGAAATTAAGCCCTTGTCAGTTGCATCATTTGAAAATATTTTCCCCCATTCTGTAGGTTGTCCTTTTATTTTGTTTATGGTTTCCTTTGCTGTGCAAAAGCTTATAAGTTTGACTAGGTACTATTTGCTTATTTTTGCTTTCATTTCTATTGCCTTGGGAGACTGGCCTAAGAAACCATTGCTACGATTTATGTCAGAGAATTTTTACCTATGCTTTCTTCTAGGCGTTTTATGGTGTCATGTCTTATATTTAAGTTTAAAAGCCATTTGGAGTTTATTTTGTGTATGGTATGAGGGAGTGTTCTAATTTCACTGATTTACATGTAAGAGAAAGTAATTCAATAAGCAGAAACTAAGATGTTCTAAAAATATTTGTTCTAATAAGGGGCAAAAAAAGAAATATTGGAATAAGTTAGCCAAAGCAATAACTAATTTTTTGCTTATGATGAAAATGAAAATTATACATTCCTCTGAAACCATAAAGCTCCTAAAAGTTAATTAGCTTTGTGTTAATATTTTGATGCATCTCTGCACTTCTTAATCTAACTGCAAATTATTATTACATCAGCCATTCTGTCTGTGGCAAAATTAGGAAGGACAATACAGCCTCCAAGGTTGCTTATCCTTGAAAGATTTTCAGCTTGATATTTTGCTATTTGCCTCTTGGCTTATTTCACCCAGGATAGAAAAAGAGGAATGATTATCGTGTGGGTGTTTTTGCTTCATTTCCTTAGCAGTAGAACTATATTTCATCCACCTATCGAGGGTTGAGAAACCTCAGCTTAGAAAAGGAAGTAAACACAACCCATTTTCAATAGAAAGGAAACAGATCAAGTTATACCTGACATTCAGGGAGCCCAAGGGACTCTATTCCCCACCAATTAGAACAAAATTGAGTCTAGTTCTTTCTGCAGCTATTCTAAAGGAAGGTTTGGGGTGAAGTTTTCTGAACCTTCTGTTCTGTTGATGAATGATGGGGAAGCCATTGTTGATATCAAGGGATTAGTGGAAATGAGAATGAAGTATTGGCTCTCAGAGTTGGAAGAGAATTCAGAAGTCATTTATGTTTAAATATCTCCTGCAATGTTCCCACCAACTGGTCATTGCCTATACTTAAAAGCATTCCAGAGAATACTTGGATTCCAAGGTTGATTCATTCCATCTTTGGGTGGCTCATCATCATATTAGAGTGAAACATTTCTTCCTTTCCAGTCCCTTCATAGTAATAAATTATTATTTTAATATTGCCATAACTAGATTTTATTATCATTATAGCAATTACTGTTTTATACTTATCACAGTGTGTATCTACTAACAAGATATTTGACAAGTATTTCCCCCACATATAAAATTATAATAATAGGTACTGTTTATTGAACCATTATAATAAGAGATCAAAAAAATTAGTTATTTTATTGTTATTGAGCACTTAGGAGATCTTTGAGGCATAATATTAAGCACATTATGGATACTTACTCATAAAATTCTCACAATCATATTATGAGGTAGATGTCATGATTTTTGTATTGCAGATCAGAAAACTGAGACTCAAAGAAAACCATAGTTGTGTTCAGAGTCATACAGCTCAGTGGTAAAGTCAAGTTTCCTAGGTCCTAAGTTGGTGCTCAAAAAACTAGTCTGTACCACCTCCCAAATCAAGAGAGTAGCTCCATGCAAAGTCGCTGCAAACATTTCCTTGCATTGGATCAGATAAGTTCACTCACAAGGCTTTATGTAGTATTGCAAACATTAGTTCTGTGTCTCCGTCAGCTTTTGTGTGCATGTCTAATAGTAGAAAAAAAAACAACAACAACAACAACAAAAAAGAACAAAACCTAAATTCATGAAAGCACATATTTTGCCAGTGTTGCTAGAAATCACTAGGGAAGAGTGCCCTCAGTTCATGCCATACTGGCAGACAAGAAAATGTCCCACTTTTATGGCCATGGCACCTATCCTTTGTTTCAGCTCAAGTACACCCTGAATTACTCTTTTCCACTTTCTCTGTGCCAAGGGGCAGATAAACATTGATTTGACATGAAGTCAACCCAATATATCCACCCAGAGCAGCATGTACTCTCAGCATCACAGAGGATAATATCTAAAGGTAAAAGAAAATAAGAGAAAACTCATGTTCCACCTGATATCACATGAACATACTTAAAATGTTTTTGCTAGATTTTGAAACTCTATTAAATATGTAGTGGATCATTTTGATGTTGTTTCAGTTGTTCTTCCAGCCACTATTATCATATGCTTGTCTCTACAAGAATCATGTTTTAGTTGCCAGTTCCACAAAACTCTAACTAGTATCTTAAGTAAACTTTTAAAATTTGACTGCTTATTTTGTTACTACACTAGACCTCATCTGTAAAGCTTGTTTAGTTGTCTGATTGTTTGCCTACAAATACATGTAACCTGTCAAAAGCCTTATAAATTAATGCAACTTCTTGGCAATGAAATTACTCTCCAAGAATCCTGTACACATGGGAAGGCTGTCTTTTTTGTCTAGAGATTATAGCAAAATTCTACCAACAGTCCCTTCTGAGCTAAGTATTGAGTACAGTATACAAAAGTGTAGTCCATCTTCATTACCTATTGTCTTAGTCACATATCACATTCATGGGGAATCTTGGATGACAAAGTTACTCCTGAACCACTTCACACCCATGGTGATGGCTATAATTTAAAAAAAAAACAAAAACAATAAAGAAACAAGTGTGTGAAAAGAAGTGGAGAAATTGGAACCATTGTGCATTGCGGGTGGAAATGTAAAATGGTGCAGATGCTATGGGAAAGCAATTTGGTGGTTCCTCAAAAGTTAAACACAGAATTATCATATGACCCAATAATTCCACTCCTAAGTATATTTACCCAAAGAAATTGAAAGCAGAGGCTCAAAGAGATACTTAAACAATAATGTTCATTGCAGCATTAACAATGATAGCCAAAAGGTAAAATAACCTAAATGTGTATCAACAGATGGATGAATAAACAAAATGTACTATAATCATACAATGGACTCTTATACAGCCTTTAAAAGGAATAAAGTACTTGGAATTAACAGATATATACTACTACACATAAACCAGATAAACAACAAAATCCTACTGTATAGCACAGAAAGCTATATTCAGTACTTTGTAATAACCTATCATGGAAAAGAATCTGAAAAAGAATACAAACTATGTATATATATAAATAAATCACTTTGCTGTACACCAGAAATTAACACAACATTGTAAATCAACTATACTTCAATGGAAAAAAAAACAGAGAATGTGGTACTGACATATGCTACTACATTTATGAACCTTGAAAACATTATGCTAAGTGAAATAAGCCAGTCACAAAAAGACAAATATTGCATGATTCCACTTATTTGAGTTAT
The DNA here is from genome assembly GCF_019923935.1 of Bubalus bubalis. NCBI lineage: Eukaryota > Metazoa > Chordata > Mammalia > Artiodactyla > Bovidae > Bubalus > Bubalus bubalis. The sequence goes on from NC_059181.1 coordinate 19,821,617, forward strand.
CTAGAATTATCAAATTCATAGAAGGAGAAAGTATACTAAAGGTTTACAGGGGGTGGGAGTAAGTGAGAACAGAGAGTTATTGCTTAATGGTTTCAAAGTTTCTGTTTTGGAGTGATGAAAAATTTTGGAAATAGTAGTGAAGGTTGCAAAACATAAACATAACTAATACTACTGAATCTGTACACTCAGAAATGATGAAAATGTAAAATTTTTATGTTACATATACCTTTACCACAGTTTAAAAGTATTAATAATGTAAAAAAAATTGAATGGGTAAATTGTACAGTGTGTGAATTATATCTTTTAAAGCTGTTATAGAAGAAAAACAATATTGCAGCTGAACTAGCAACAGTAAATTTGATGATGATGATGAAAGACAATCATTCTAACAAAAGCAACAGCTACCATTTGGCAAGCATCATGCTAGGAGCTTTACACAAATTTACCTCACAATAATTCCTTAAGTTAAACATAACTGTATTGTCACTTTTCCATGAGGTGCAAGGAGCTCAGGTAGCTCATGTTATTTGTGTAGGATCACAGAACTAATCAATGGTGAATTGAAGTGTGTCTGAATCCAAAACGAATGCTCAAACTACCTCTCTAGACCATATCCCTTGAAATTTGGAGTATTTGTTGAAGTGCGAGCCTATAACTCCATTTGGGGTAAGGGAGAAAGAAGGAGTCCTACTCTTTCACTTTAATAAAAGAAATCTAATGCCTTCATGTGAGCATCTCAAGTTCCAAAACGATGCTAGTCTTGAGCCACATATATCTCTATGAGATAAAATCTGAGTTGGAATAAAAGATATGGGGATGACTAAAACTATGGCAGCCAGATAGGGACTAATTAGGGAGACAGAATGTTGTTGAATTAAGAACTTGGTCTCTGTTGACAGATCAACTTGAATTTCAATCAGTCTGCCACTTTCTCTCTGTGTCATTTTGTGCAAGTCACTAAATCTCTCTAAAACCCACTTATCTCATCTATAAGATGAAACTAATGCCTTTACTAAATAAGTCTGATGTGAGGATTAAGGGCAATAATGCTTGTAAAGCATCTGGAACAGTTCCTGGCATAGAATCAACACTCAATGCATGCACCTTTTATTGCTACAGTGTAGAACTGGATGGTAACTTTAGCAAAATAGAGTAAAGAGGCAGAAACTGTACTAGTGAGGTAAGATACAGAAATCACAAGATGAGGCGAGTTCAATATTAGGGAAAAAAACAACTGTGTTTGTCTTGTGTTTTCCTCTCAACAACAGAAGGAAATTAAACATCTTCTCCAGAGATATACAGGACTGGGTGAATCTGAAGGGACTTGGGGGAGGAGGAAAAGGGCAGAGTTAACTTTCTGTGGACTCTTAGGACTTTATGGAATCAGTACAAAATTATTTTATCCCAGCCTCTACACTCAGTGTATATTGAAGATAATTTTATAACTATCCCTCTCCCTTCCTCTCTCTTTTAAGCAATGAACTTTATGTAGATGCCATCTCAGACATTACATACATAACTAAGAGATAAGTAAGAGGTTACAAATATTGTTACCGTTAATAGTAGGGAGAGCCCAGATTCCACAGATGACTCAGAGTTAGTACTAAACGATGTATATTGGGTCCTCCTCAAGTAGTTCTCTTATCTCCTAATAATCTGAGGATGAAATGAAAGGGTTCAGTAAAGACTCCCATTCTGCCTCACTTTTTAAAATTATAAATATAATATTTACATGTGGGAATAAAAATTAAACCATACAGAAGTAAATAAAAGGAAAGCCTAAAATGCTTCTCCTTCCGACCTTTGTTCCACCTCTAATCTTAATTTCCAATTGTAACAAGCAGTTTTTATATTTAATTTTTCTTGTGGTTACTTCCATTACTATAAATTAGTGGTTCTCAAATTTCTGTGTACATAAGAATTACCTGAAAAGCTTGCTGCTTGCTTAGAAAGCAGATTACTGGGCATCACTCCAAAAACATATGGGGTATAGCCAAGGAATCTGAATTTTTTAAAACTACAGTGGGTAATTTAGACTCAAGTAGTTTGTGGGATGAACTTTGAAAGACGCTATTATAAATTATAAATTATGCATTTATATCTCTATATTTTAACCAAACAACTTATTAGCAGTGACTTTTCAATATTGAAGATGGGAAATTTTAGCACACAATTTGCTCTCCCTTTCAACATTTTGTAACATTATTTTAGTCTTTAGTTCTCTATTGATTGCCATTTTAATTTTATAATGCAACTAAACTTTCACTTATTGACACTTCATGTGGTTCAGTTCAGTTCAGTCACTCAATCATGTCCAACTCTTTGCGACCTCATGGACTGCAGCACGCCAGGCTTCCCTGTCCATCACCAACTCCCGGAGTTTATTCAAATTCATGTCCATTGAGTAGGTGATGCCATCCAATCATCTCATCCTCTGTCATCCCCTTCTCCTCCTGCCCTCAATCTTTCCCAGCATCAGAGTCTTTTCCAATGAGTCAACTCTTCGCATGAGGTGGCCAAAGTACTGGAGTTTCAGCTTTAGCATCATTCCTTCCAAAGAAATCCCAGGGCTGATCTCCTTCAGAATGGACTAGTTGGATCTCCTTGCAGTCCAAGGGACTCTCAAGAGTCTTCTCCAATGCCACAGTTCAAAAGCATCAATTCTTCAGTGCTCAGCTTTCTTTATAGTCCAACTCTCACATCCATACATGACTACTGGAAAAACCACAGCTTTGTCTAGATGGACCTTTGTTGGCAAAGTAATGTCTCTGCTTTTTAATATGCTGTCTAGGTTGTTCATAACTTTATGTGGTATATATTGACTTTCACAGTATAGAGTAAGAAATTTAATCTTTCTTACTCTTATCTACCTTTCATCCTTCCTCCACCTCCCAGACCTCTGTCAACTTCGTGCTCTGTGCTCTGTCACTCAGTCATGTCCAACTCTTTGTGACCCTTTGGACTGTAGCCCATAAGACTCCTCTGTCCATGGGATTTCCCAGGCAAGAATACTGGAGTGGGTTGCCATGCCCTCCTCCAAGGGATCTTCCTGACCCATGGATTGAACCTGAGTCTCCTGTGTCTCCTGCCTTGCTGGGGAATTCTTTATTGCTGAACTGTTGGAGAAGCCCAGCTTTACCTTTACTATAATCAAATTTACTATGAAATGATTCTACAACCAAAAGGCATAAACATATCTATATTGATATGATTAATGTAAACCTTATTTCCTTCTGAATCAAGGTGCATTTTTATACAATCAGATCAGATCAGATCAGTCGCTCAGTCATGTCGACTCTTTGTGACCCCATGAATCGCAGCACGCCAGGCCTCCCTGTCCATCACCAACTCCCGGAGTTAGTCAGACTCACGTCCATCGAGTCAGTGATACCATCCAGCCATCTCATCCTCTGTCGTCCCATTCTCCTCCTGCCCCCAATCCCTCCCGGCATCAGAGTCTTTTCCAATGAGTCAACTCTTCGCATGAGGTGGCCAAAGTACTGGAGTTTCAGCTTTAGCATCATTCCTTCCAAAGAAATCCCAGGGCTGATCTCCTTCAGAATGGACTGGTTGGATCTCCTTGCAGTCCAAGGGACTCTCAAGCATCTTCTCCAACACCACAGTTCAAAAGCATCAATTCTTCAGCACTCAGCCTTCTTCACAGTCCAACTCTCACATCCATACATGACCACAGGAAAATCATAGCCTTGACTAGACGAACCTTTGTTGGCAAAGTAATATCTCTGCTTTTGAATATGCTATCTAGGTTGGTCATAACTTTCCTTATAAAGACATATAAATATATGTCACAAAACCTTAAGCACTAAGAACCTGTGCTACTGCTCCAATTTTTCTTACACTGTATCAATTGATTAAAATCAAATCAGTTTCCTCCATATTTGAGTTGAGACTTTCTTGTATATATTTTTCTTTCTGGAGAACTTATTTTATCTTAATGACTAGAAAATATATACTTTTATTACTATATCACTAAGATCATACAATTTCTTAGTCACACCACTACTTTCTGGGTTGGCTGAATCCTGGGAGCTTCTTTTTAGTATAAGACTATATTATTCTATTGCTTCTTAGAAGCACCCTCTCCTCAACTTCATGTTAGTTAAAAGTGAACTCAAATTTACAAAATGGAAAATTATCTGAATCTTAGCACATCTGAAAATATCTTTATTTTGCCTTCATAAATGATTACTATTTTAGGTGTGTGTAGAATTCTTGGTTGAAAATAATTTTCTAGGACTATTTGAAAATTTAAAACTTCTCTGCATCGAAGGACACAATCAGCCAAGTGTAAAGGCAACCTATGAAACAGGAGAAAATATTTTCAAATCATATATATGACAGAGAGTTGATATCTAGAATATATAAAGAGCTCCTACAACTCAACAACAACAAAATAACTCAATTAAAAGATGAGTAGGGAGGGAGTTTTCCTGGTGGTCTAGTGGTTAGGATTCAACACTTTCACTGCCATGGCCCAGGCTCAATCCCTGGTCAGGGAACTAGATCCCACAAGCCAAAATGAGGGAAAAAAGATGAACAAAAGACTTGAATAGACTTTTATCCAAAGAAGATACATAAATGGTCTATAAGCATATGAAAAGATTCAACACCACTAGTCATTAGGGAAATGCAAATCAAAACCACAATGAGAAATCACCATGTACCTATTAGAATGACTAATATAAAAAAAAAGAAAGAAAATAACAATTGTTGGTGAAGATGCAAATAAATTGGAATCTTTGTACACTGTTGGGAATGTAATAAAATGGTGCAGCCACCATGGAAAACAGTATGGTGGTTCCTCAAAAAGTTAAAAACAAAACTGCCACATGATCTAGTAATTTCACTTCTGGATATATCACCAAAAGAACTGAAAGCAAGGTCTCTCTATTCACCCATGTTCATACGAGCATTGTTCACAATAGCCAGATGGTGGAAGCAACCCAACTGTTCATCAATGGACAAATTAGTAAACAAAATGTCATATGTATTACATAAAATGGAATATTATTTAGCCTTTTAGGAAGGAAATTCTGATGCAGGCTTCAATGTGGATGAAACCTGAAGATATTTTATTAAGTGAAACAAGTCAGTCATGAAGATAAATGCTAGGGACTTCGCTGGTGGTCCAGTGGATAAGAATCCTCCTTGCAGTGCAGGGAATGAGGGTTTGATCCCTGGTTGGGGAACTGAGATTGCACATGCTGCAGAGCAGCTAAGGCTGCATGCCACAACTAGAGAGTCCATATGCTGCAATGACTTCAGGTGCCACAACTAAGACCCCACAGAGTCAAACAAATAAATAAATTTTTTTTTTAAAAGACAAGACTGTATGATTCCTTTTATATTCAGTGCCTAAATGAGTTGGATCCATAGAGACAGAAAGTAGAGTAGTCTTTGCCAGGAGCTAAGGTAGGGGAATGGGGAGTTATTGTTTAATGGGTATAGAGTTTCAGTGCTTCAAGATGAAAAAGTTCTGGAAATTTGTTGGATAACAATGTGAACTTAACATCACCAATCCATACACTTAAAAATGGTAAGTTTTTAAGATGGTAAATTTTGTGCTATGTGCATTTTATACAATTTGAATTTTTTAATGCTAATAATAATAATAATTTCCATTAGAAATATGAAAGTATTGTTGTATTCCCTCCTGATAATTGACTAACAATTTTATTGTGATTCTTTTGTAGCTAAGATGTTTTATCCTCTCTAAAATACTTTATGTTCTTCTCTTCATCTTTGACATTCTGAAATTTCATAAGAATATGTCTAATTTGTCTTGCTGGACATTAGAAAGGTTTCTTTCAATCTGAACATTACAACTTTTCTTCAGTTCTTAGAAATATTATATTATTTTCCATAATTTTATCCCCTCATTCAGTTCAGTTTAGTTCAGTCGCTCAATTACCACTGTCTTATTTTTAGGAATTTAGCATGGATCCACCTTCTTAATCTCTCTTCTCATATTTTTACATTCTTCATCTTTTTCTTCTGTCACAGATTTCTTTGATTACTTTATTCATGTCTTTTTATTCAGTTTATATTTTGGCAATAATAATAATGTTGCTCTTATTTGTACTCTGATAATTCTTTTTTATTAGCAGATAAATTTTGTTTTATATACAAGCTCAAATGTCTCTGATGATACTCATTAAATTTTTTTTAAACTTTTCTTCTCTGAATTATCTGATTCCACTATAGACTTATCTGCTCTGTTTATTGACTTTTGTGCTGGTTGGCTTTTCTCAAATGTAGGATGGTCCTTAGTTGTCCCTTTATTGTTCTCTAAAGTCACTTTTCTGAATAATCAAAGAGCTACCTAACAACATTTAGCTGTGACTAGGACACTATTGGAGAAAGCAATGGCACCCCACTCCAGCACTCTTGCCTGGAAAATCCCATGGACGGAGGAACCTGGTGGGCTGCAGTCCATGGGGTTGCTAGGAGTCGGACACGACTGAGCGACTTCACTTTCACTTTCCCTTTCCATTTTCATGCATTGGAGAAGGAAATGGCAACCCACTCCAGTGTTCTTGCCTGGAGAATCCCAGGGACAGGGGAGCCTGGTGGGCTGCCATCTATGGGGTCGCACAGAGTCGGACATGACTGAAGCGACTTAGCAGCAGCAGCAGGACACCATTAAATGGCAGCCCCCCTTTAAGTAACAGAAGCAAAGTAGCATTCAGGCAGGATGGCTGCAAACAACCTTTGCCTTACCAAACCTCCTTATACACACTATACATTCCCAGCTACCATTAGATAATATCTCAAGGCACACAATATAGCTAAGTCATGCTTCATCATCAGATAGGATGTACCTAAATCTGTATTTGAAATAGTTTATCAAAGAATTTTAGGGGTTGGCTTTTTGTATTCAATTCTTTTTTTTTTCCTTTGACTGCACCACTGGGCATGCGGTATCTTTGTTCCCCAGCCATGGACTGAACCCATACTCCTGCAGGGGAAGCATAGAGTCCTAAGCTCTCGACCACCAGGGAACTCCCTGTATTTAATTCTTAAAGAGCACTTCAATTTTATTTTTATTCATTTGTGCTTGAATTATTGTTGTTGTTGTTATTCCTCACAGAAATCTTTTAGGCTATTTGTCAATTTTGTGACAAAGAGTCAATCATCTTGACTATAATTCAGTTCAGTTCAGTCGCTCAGTTGTGTACGACTCTTTGTGACCCCATGAACCACAGCATCCCAGGCCTCCCTGTCCATCAGCAATTTCCGGAGTTCACCCAAACCCATGTCCATTGAGTCGGTGATGCCATCCAACCATCACATCCTCTGTCGTACCCTTCTCCTCCTGCCCTCAATCTTTCCCAGCATCAGGGTCTGCTCTTTTCAAATGAGTCAGCTTTTTGCATCAGGTGGCCAAAGTATTGGAGTTTCAGCATCAGCATTAGTCCTTCCAATGAATATTCAGGACTGATCTCCTTTAGGATGGACTAGTTGGATCTCCTTGCAGTCCAAGGGACTCTCAAGAGTCTTCCCCAACACCACAGTTCAAAAGCATCAATTCTTCAGTGCTCAGCTTTCTTTATAGTCCAACTCTCACATCCATACATGACCACTGGAAAAATTATGATTAGAGCACATTTAAAGCAATTATGATTAGAGCACATTTAAAGTACAAGATAACACAATATACTGAAAATGAACAGATGAGTGAAAGTCTTAGTTTTGGTTCCCTCAGAAGCAGAGCCTGAGTAGAGGATTTGAGTGTAAGTAGTTTATTTGAGACGGAGAAAGCAATGGCAACCCACTCCAGTGTTCTTGCCTGGAGAATCCCAGGGACAGAGGAGCCTGGTGGGCTGCTGTCTATGGGGTCACACAGAGTCGGACATGACTGAAGTGACTTAGCAGCAGCAGCAGCAGCAGTTTATTTGAGAACTGACTCTAGGAAGCTCCAGGAAGAGAGAGGGGAAACAAGAAACAGAAGTAGGCTAATGAAGAGTTCATTATTGAGCAAATGACCACGGTGGATGACTGGGACAGAATCCTGCTGGCAATTTCTAGGAGATCACATAAGTTATCCATAGTGCCTGCCCACCAGTTTTTCTTTTCCTTTCATTTTTTATGCCTATTTTTTTTGTTCTTCAATTTTATTTTATTTTTAACTTTACATAATTGTATTAGTTTTGCCAAATATCAAAATGAATCCACCACAGGTATACATTTTTTATGCCTAAAGGTTTCCTAATTTCTTGCAAGCTCAGCTATGACTCTAATAATTTTCATAATAGTTGTATTTTCTAACTATTTCTGTATTTTCTAACTATTACATTGTAGGAGAGTTTTCAGTTTAATTTACCATATTATCCATTTCCCCACAAATATAAATGTTAAGACTAAAGAAAGACTAAACAAAATCAATAAAATTATAAGATGTAAATATCTTAGAAAAATGCCTAGCACCCTATGAGAGCTCATTAAATGTTGTCATTTGCTAATAATGAGATGATAGTAATAGAAATCATAGATGTAGGTGCAGTATTGAAAGAAAGAGTGAAAAATTGATAGGACTACTCTTGGTGTTCCTGAAAGGAAGAACAAACAAGAGTGTCCCAACAGTGTTCTATTTCTATTACTCTCACTAAAGTCCCATGTCTCAGTTTGCATACTTGAACAACATATATGAATTATGTGAGAAAACATTTCATTTTATTAGCAGGTGGTATAAGAACATTTTTGTAGGGAAAGAACAGTTTTATTAAAAAGGGTTTGATAAGCTCACTATGGGATAGAAATAATTTTCAGATTGCTGAAGTTTCATCAGAAATGAGAGAGGGTCACAGCCTATTAAATAAGAACATGTTTGGGAGTTTCCTGGGGGAAGGATCAAGGAGATGAGGCCCCTAACTGTTGGAGTGCCTGAAGAAAGATTTAGAGGAAGAATCAAAGTGTTGAATGGAGACATTTCAATACTGCTGTGTGTTGTGAACTAAAACTTCTCTCCTGTAAGTCCCCTTTGAAATCCTTGATACAACTTTCAGTATTCACTAATCATTTTAAGTGAATGGAGTTTCAGTTTGGAGGAGCCCAAAAAGACCTGAGTGACATGGAATTCCCTGGTGGGCCAGTGGTTGGGATGCCACTCTTTCACTGCTGAGGGTGCAGGTTCAATCCCTGGTTGGGGAACTAAGATCCCACAATGCTCAACACACAGCCAAAGAAATAAAAAAAGACCCGAGTGACAATACCAATACTCCTCCCCCTTGAGAGCGGGAGCAGTGAGATATTCTATGAACTGCCCCTCCAACTAAAGGACTGAATGGAGAAAAGAAGGGCCTTCTGGAGAGAAGAAGCAACGTGGAGCATCTTCTTGGAAATGAAAGCAGATCAATGACGATACATACCAGAGTACTGTGTGGTAATGAGGCAAGACGTTTGACCAGAAAAGGCAGGGGACTATGAAGAGTCCCCTTCAGTGCTAAGCCAAGGGCATATAATTTTTAATACAGATGATAAGGATCATTGAACATTTTTCAAGCCGGGTATGTATTCCCATTTAATAGGTAATTATTGAGAGTTTGAGATAATGCTTTGTAGAGAAGTAAGACCAAAGGCAGGCCAGAAAACTAGTTTAGGACTATTGTACAGTCTCGGCCTAAGGAGGGTGAGAACATAGATAAAAAAAAGGACAGCTGGCCTGGAGGTGATGGGAAAAATTCGATAACTATCTATAAGATAGAACTGATGAACTGAGGAACAGCATTGTACTAGTAAGGTAGGCTAAGCTGCAGTAAAAAATACACCTAAATATGTACAATGGTATAAACAATATAAAAGTTTATTTCTTGTTTACTCTCCAAGAAAGATGTTCCTTGTCAGCTGGAGACTCTCCTTCATTTGATGATTCAAGAATCCAGTCTCCTTCCATCTTCTGATTCCAATATCCATTAGAATCTTCATGATAGTCAGCAAAAGGGGAGGGAGAATGTGAAGGGGGTACACCCTCATTTGAAAAACTGGCCAAGAAATGGCTCACAACATTTCCACACACATTCCACTCACTAGTACTTAGTACCATGGCCATATCTTACTGAAGTTTGAGAAATGTAGTCTAGCTGCATGCCCACAAAGAATGAAAAATGGATTTTGGAAAACATCTAGAATTCTCAACATGATCATTGAGGGAAAGAAGAGGTCTTAGAGTAACTCCCAGAATTCAGACTAAATAACTAGATGACTGGAATACAGATTCGATTGGAGAGAGGCAGGATAATGAGTTCAGTTTGAAACATTACTGAGTTAGAGATGCTCATGAATTATTAGGTTGGTGCAACAGTAATTGCAGTTTTTACATTGTTGAAATTTGCCTTTGATATAGAAATACATTCTTAAGTAAATGTGGTTATGTTATACATCATTTTAATGAGAATTTCTCATTTCATTATTTTTTTGCTAATGACTTACATATTTTAGACTATGGGAATTATGCTAGACAAAAAGCAAATTTGAGCAATTTTCTTATTTGAGTTCAAAATGGGTCATGAAGCAGCAGAGACAACTTGCACCATCAACAATCCATTTGGCCCAGGAACTGCTAACGAATGTACAGAGCAGTGGTGGTTCAATAAGTTTTACAAAGGAGATGAGGGCCTTGAAAATGAGGAGCGTGTGGCCAGCCATCGGAAGTTGACGACAATTGAGAACCATCATTGAAGCTGATCCTCTTACAACTGCATGACAAGTTGCTGAAGAACTCAACGTTGACCATTCTACAGTCATTCAGTGCTTGAAGCAAATTGGAAAGGTGAAAAAGCTTGATAAGTGGGTGCCTCATGAGCTGAATGCAAATCAAAAAAATTGTCGTTTTGAAGTGTTGTTGTCTCTTATTCTATGCAACAATAACGAACCATTTCTCTATTGGATTGTGACCTGTGATGGAAAGTGGATTTTATATGACAACTGGTTATGACCAGCTAAAGTGGCTGGTCCTAGAAGAAGCTCCAAATTACTTCCTAAAGCCAAACTTGCACCAAGAAAAGGTCACTGTCACTGTTTGGTGGTCTGCTGCCTGTCTGATTCACTACAGCTTTCTGAATCCCAGGGAAACCATTACATCTGAGGAGTATGCTCAGCAAATCAACAAGATGCACTGAAAACTGCAGTGCCAGCAGCCTACACTGGTCAACAGAAAGGGCCCAATTCTTCTCCATGACTACACCCAACTGCATGTTGCCCAACCAATGCTTCAGAAGTTGAATGAATTGGGCTACAAAGTTTGGCCTCATCTGCCATATTCACCTGACCTCTTGCCAGCTGACAACCACTTCTTCAAGCATCTTGACAACATTCTGCAGAGAAAACACTTCTACAACCTGCAGGATGCAGAAAATGTTTTCCAAGAGTTTGTCAAATCTCGAAGCACAGATTTTTATGCTGCAGGAAAAAACTAACTTATTTCTCATTGGCAGAAATGTGTTAATTACAATGGTTCTTATTTTGATTAATAAAGATATATTTGAGTCTAGTTGTTTGTTGTTGTTGTTGCTATTATTCAGTCATCAAGTTGTGTCCAACTCTTCATGATCCCATGAACTGAAGCACACCAGGCTTTCATGTCCCTCACTATCTCCCAGAGTTTGGTCAAGTTCATGTCCATTGCATTGGTGATGCCATCCAACCATCTCATCCTCTGTTGCCCTCTCCTCGTTCTGCCCTCAATCTTTCCCAGCATCAGGGCCTTTGCCAATGAGTCAGCTGTTCACATCAGGTGGCCAAAATATTGGAGTTTCAGTTTCAGCATCAGTCCTTCCAATGTGTATTCAGGGTTGATTTCCTTTAAGATTGACTGGTTTGATCTCCTAGTTATAATGATTTAAAATTCAAGGTCTGAAACTGCAATTACATTTGCACCAAACTACCTGTGGGAAATATCCACTATATCAGTCTATGCACATCTTTAAGGATTATAGACATACAACTTTGGCTATTATGTTCCCCTGGAGCTTCCTGGCTCAGTGGTAATGAATTTGCCTGCCAAAGCAGGAGATGCAGGAGATGTGGGTTCTATCCCTGGGTTGGGAAGATACCGTGGAGGAGGAAATGGCAACTCACTCCAGTATTCTTGCCTGGACAATCTCATGGACAGAGGAGCCTAGTGGGCTACAGACCATGGGATTGCAAAGAATCAGACACGACTGAGCACACATGCACTAAATCTTGTATAAGCTTTAAATGTGTATGCAACATGCAGAAGATTTATTTGAATCAAATCTCTGAAAATTTTTCCATTGAATCCTCCATTGGTCTGTGCTCACAGGCACAGATGGGAAAAATACAACTTAATATTATTCCAAAGCAGGAAGCAAATTGATTTCCCACGAAAGCTAAATGATATGTTCTATTCAAAACAGAATTATTACACAGTGCACATCCATCCACAATCGAAAGAGACTGTGAGCATTATCCTGGCATGGCTGTGCTTAATTTCAAATCATGGGACTGGCAGAGGTGGGATTCTTTGCTTGTTTATTTTTCAGAGATCTCCTTTTAAAAATAAGCTCTATGCACTTGAGGAAGCTGAAAAGGAGCTGTTAAAGTATCTGATGCTTTGAGAGTAGGCTCACTTCAGTTCTGATTCTCTCAAAGTAAATTGCTTCAACATGAAATCAACTCTCAAATTCTAAGGTACCATCTTCTCACTGTCTGTAAACCAGTCATTAAGACAAATCTGAATGTTGTTAAGCTCACTTGGTAAGTCAACAAGACTTCAGTGTTTTTGGTGATTATCTTGGGGCCTGAGAGTGTCTTGTCACCTCTAAGACAGGTTTTTCACTTGAAAGATCCAGGTGACTGGATAAATTTAAATAGTTCCATCTTTTTTTACTTTCAAGAAAATAATAAAATATGTATCTTCATTATTAATAAACCCATATAATAACACTTAAATTAAGATTTTCTGAACCTTTTATGTGTCAAACTTTGTTTCATTATTAATTGTGTGATATTGGTACAAGATAAATGCCTCACTTGGTATCATCACAAAACAGGAAGTTTGGTGAGTCTACATATTTTAACACATTCAGTCAAGGTCAGCTGAGATAATATAATTCAATAATAAATGGCTATAAAGTATGCTTAAGGATTGTCCAAAATATTATCATGTGAAATATAGGAAAACAGGAGAAAAAAATGAGCTATAAAATAAAAACATTATGGAAACCTGTAAATCACAAATATACCCAAGTAGTTCAAGAGAGAAAGGAAGAGAGACACACAGAGAGAATGTGTACATAGTGGTTTTTGCCTTTGGAGGAAAAAGACTCTGGCTGTACAATAGTTTGAGTGTTAGAAAAGACCGGAGCACAAAATGCCAAAATGACATAAATGAAAAAGGCTCTCTTGCTTTCCTTCACAGAACAAATATTTTTCTACTCATACCAATGAAAACCCCAGATACTACACAGCCAGCCAATATGTGTTTACTTCTCCCTATTATGTAACCTGTCTTTCCCCTAACTCTCATACTCCACAGGGAAGTCAGAGTTCTACAAACAACCTGAGATGAAATCATCATTATTATGGCTTTTGCATGCCGTGTTATGGCCTGGTCCCATAATTCTAAGGGCTAAGCCCATAGAGATGAAAAAGATTAGCAAAAGCTCTTTGCCACTCTAGCTGCGGGAGTCCACTTGGAGGGCTTCTCCACTGACTAACCCCCATGGAAATCTAGTGCCGGATTCTGTATCACTACAAAACACAAGGCTGCTTTATACACCTCTTTACGTGGATGCCAGATGGAGCTGCCAGTAGGAGAAAATGACTAGGTCTTGAATCTATATTTCTTCCAGGTTTGAGGGGAAAAAGGAAAATCCGTCACATGTCAATTGATAACATGTCTTTGTCAGTCTTTGTCCTTCTCCCTCATTGGGAGTTCATTGCTTCAATTAATTTCTACCTTAATTAATATTCATCAAGTGTCCACAGTAAGTTAGGCCCAGCTGGGGGTAGGGGACCAAATAAGGACAGTCACACTCTCTGCCCATATTACTAGTGTGGAATGTATTCATCAATATGGAAATTTCCAGTACCCCCACTGACCTTGAATTGCTGGTCTACATGAACTCTTCAGAAGTAATTATTAAGCCATCTGCCTTATGTAGACATATATGACCCTAGAGGAATTTCAGTGCAAGTAAGAGGTACATCTGTCTGATAGATCTGCCTTTGCCTGTGCCAAGGACCTTTTTATACAACTCCCTGTAATAAGATGTTTAGAGGATGTCAACAAACCACAATCCCAACTATAGAAAAATATGCAAAACTAATACAATTATGTAAAGTTTAAAAATAAAATAAAATTAAAAAAAATAAAAATAAAATTACTAAAAAATAAAAAAAAATATGCACTTTTATTTTTCTCTGCAAAAAGCAAAATGGAGAGTAATAATGTTGACACTTAGAATGTATTTGGCAACTAGTTTCAGATGAATCTGGTTACAAAAGAGAAGCCATAAAGAGATAACCTAGTGTTCTCTCAGCTCTCTATGAAACAAAACTGAGTTAAAAGATTTCCAAGTGTGAAGTGATGACAATTTTCTAAGTTTCCTTTGCTCTGAAATTTATTGCTTAATATTTCTCAGTGGCAGGCACAGTCAGTGGCAGTCCTCTGTATTCTTTTCAGGATAAAGAGCAAACCTGAATTCGCCTAGTCTATTAGCTTTAGAGCTACCTATAAATGCAAATAAACTCTTACCTGTATTTCCTACATTTGAAAACTTGCACATTGATAGGTAGACATGAATATTTTTATACAAGTCCACACCAAGGTTGAGGCATTTTTTAAGATTATTTTGAACCATTCTAAATTATTGATTCTGGCTTAAGGGGAGTAATGAAAATTATTCTGTTTCCACAGGAAATTAATTTTGTTACCTTTCTTGGTAATAAAGGCAAAGATCTCTGGATCCAGTGTTTCACTAGTACCTTCAAATATGTCCATTGTTTATTCTGCTTGTTTTAAATTGAAGGTTTTAAAATGTTTGCATTATCAACAGATCTTCTTCACAACTAATGGGCACCTCAATTTGTCTTAAATGACATGCAACAATATTCTACACTGCAGCAATGCCCACCTTTGCATAATACTCCAGGTTTCACACTTGGGCTATAACGAATTCATTTACTGATATCTGGGTCTTAGAAAGTCAAATGTCCTTTTCTATCAATTTAGCTTACAGAGAGCATAATAGAGTAAAAGGTCAATGATCTGACATAATCTTATAGTCTACTATGGTGTAGTGTCCTAGGTTCCTGCAGAAAGAGATGGCACACTCAACCGGATAACTGAGGAGGATTAAAGGACTGGACCATTTACAAAGGTGTGGGAATCTGAAGCCTGAAGAAACAAGGGGAGGGTGTCATTACTAGAAGCTGGAAAGAGTATCTATAAGGAGACAGTTATGACCTTCATTAAGAGGGAAGCAGTGAGCTTCTGGTGACTAGGCAGAGATGGAACCAGGGGTAAATATTTTCATTCTTCTCACTTTCCTATTTCTTGCAGGTGCCTCATATTGGCCAAATGGGAAGTCAAATGGCAAAGGGAACTTACTGAAGCAATCTGCAGAGGTTAATGTCTCTGGGCACAGAGTAGCAAGCAGAGTAATACAAGGATATGGGACATAAAAGGGCACATGTAAGACATTCAGCCAAGAAGCCCTGCCTTATCATTGGGTGTTTTTGGAGATTACTCTAATGATAATGCCAAGACCTCTTCATGTCACAGGGTGAAAGGCAAGATTAATACAGCATGTACTGTATCATAAATATATTAATTTAATAAACTATATAATAAATTTGGCTTAATAAATAATAATAAATAGTACACTGTATTGTAAATGTGGTAGTCTTCCCAGGTGGCACCATGGTAAAGAATTCGCCTGCCAACACAGGAGACTCAAGGCTTGCAGGTTCGATCCCTCGGTCAGTGAGATCCCTTGGAGTAGGAAATGGCAAACCACTTCAGCATTCTTGCATGGAAAATTCCATGGACAAAGGAGCTTGGAGTGTTACAGTTCACAGGGTCACAAAGAGTTGGAGATAATGGCTGAACCATAAATATAATAATTTAAGTAAACTATATAAGAAATAGTACATTGTATTGTAATTGTGGTGGCCTATAGTTATGATGCACTGATAAACTGTTATCTGAAAATTCAGCATCCCAGAGCTATACTGGTTTAATAGATCATAGGTATTTATCAATAACATATCAGAGCTTCATGAAGTGAAATAACCTGTTGCAGGAGATTAATGTGCAGTTCTGAGTCTGCATTAACACATTTTGAAAAACTTTACAATATTTGTAACTTAATCCTTCATTTCTTTTTATGTTTTCCCAAATGTCACTGTATATATAGTAATTATAGCTTTAATTTAATGGATTGTTCGTGTTAACACAACTGGTTTAGTCTTGAATACAAAATGTCAATAATTTGACAAAAAATGTGCACTTAACTCTAGATCATGAAGTTACTTGAATAATCAAATAAATACTCCACTGGAGTCTTGAGTAGAAATGCTTCCAAACACTATCCAGACACATTATTTCTGCTGCATTAATGACTTTTGGACTCAACATATTCAACCATGTCATGATGTTTGGGTTAATCTACTTCTGGACTTTTGTCTCTTCCATTGCTTGAAGCATTTCTGGATGAATAATATTTTGAATAACTCATTCACCAGTTGCCTATTCTACTACTGTAATTCTTCCATTAGTATCAGTTGATTCTCATTTCCTCTCGTAGAACTGAATTAGGGGACTCCATCTATAAAAGCTAAGTCATCCCTTGAAATCCGGTTCATTATATTAAATCCTTCAGGCTCCTCTGAAGAGTGCTAACTCTTCAAGTACTCCTCAAACAGAATATTTGGCTGCTTGGCTGATACTGTGACACTACTCAAGGAGTCCTTAATGGCCAGGCAGGGAGCTGGCCCTCCTAAATGACTCATTCTGCCTATCCACCACTGAAATTCCTCATAGTAATCTGTTTGTGTATTGAGACAAAGCCTAGGTGCTAGGTGGCCAGGACTTTGTAGGGTCCTTAAAAGTGTTTCTCAACTTTCTTTTAACTCTTTTGGTAGGTCAACTGAACTTTTAAATTCATCTTTTTATTGAAGGATAATTGCTTTACAGAATTTGTTGTTTTCTGTCAAACCTCAACATGAATCAGCCATAGGTATACATATATCCCCTTCCTGTTGAACCTCCCTCCCATTTCCCTCCCCATCCCAACCCTCTAGGTTGATACAGAGCCCCTGTTTGAGTTTCCTGGGCCATACAGCAAATTCCCATTGGCTATCTATTTTACATATGGTAATGTAAGTTTCCATGTTACTCTTTCCATACATCTCACCCTCTCCTTCCCCTCTCATGTCCATAAGTCTATTCTCTATGTCTCTTTCTCCATTGCTATCCTGTAAATAAGTTCCTTAGTACCATTCTTCTAGATTCCATATATATGCATTGAATATGATGTTTATCTTTCTCTTTATGACTTACTTCACTCTGTATAATAGGTTCTAGATTCATCCACTTCATTAGAACTGACTCAAATGCATTCCTTTTTATGGCTGAGTAATAGCAGAGATATTACTTTGCCAACAAAGGTCCATCTAGTCAAGGCTATGGTTTTTCCAGTGGTCATGTATGGATGTGAGAGTTGGACTGTGAAGAAAGCTGAGCACCGAAGAATTGATGCTTTTGAACTGTGGTGTTGGAGAAGACTCTTGAGAGTCCCTTGGACTGCAAGGAGATCCAACCAGTCCATTCTGAAGGAGATCAGCCCTGGGATTTCTTTGGAAGGAATGATGCTAAAGCTGAAACTCCAGTACTTTGGCCACCTCATGAGAAGAGTTGACTCATTGGAAAAGACTCTGATGCTGGGAGGGATGGGGGCAGGAGGAGAAGGGGACGACAGAGGATGAGATGGTTGGATGGCATCACTGACTCGATGGACATGAGTCTGAGTGAACTCTGGGAGTTGGTGATGGACAGGGAGGCCTGGCGTGCTGTGATTCATGGGGTTGCAAAGAGTTGGACACAACTGAGCGACTGAACTGAACTGAACTATGTATATGCACCACAAATTCTTTATCCATTCATCTGCCGATGGACATCTAAGTTGCTTCCATGTTCTAGCTATTGTGAATAGTGCTGCAACAAACAATGGAATACATGTGTCTTTTTCAATTTTGGTTTTCTCAGGGTATATGCCTAGGAATGGGATTTCTGGGTCATATGGTGGTTTTATTCCTAGTTTTTAAAAGAATCTCTATACTGTCTTCCACAGTGGCTGTATCAATTTACATTCCCATCAATAGTGCAAGAGTGTTCCCTTTTCTCCACACCCTATCTGGCATTTGTTGTTTGTAGACTTTTTGATGATGGCCATTCTGACCGGTATGAGGTGATATCTCGTTGTAGTTTTGATTTGCATTTCTCTAATAATGAGCGGTGTTGAGCATCTTTTCATGTGTTTGTTAGCTATCTGTATGTCTTCTTTGGAGAAATATCTGTTTAAGTCCTTTTCCCACTTTTTGATTGGGTTGTTTTTCCAGTATTGAGTTGTATGAGCTGCTTGTATATTTTGGAAATTAATCCTTTGTCAGTTGTTTCATTTGTTATTATTTTCTCCCATTCTGAGGGTTGTCTTTTCACCTTGCTTATAGTTTCCTTTGCTGTGCAAAACTTCTAAGTTTAATCAGGTCCCACTTGTTTACTTTTGTTTTTATTTCTGTTACTCTAGGAGGTGGGACATAGAGGATCTTGCTTTGATTTATGTCATCAAGTGTTCTGCCTATGTTTTCCTCTAAGAGTTTAATAGTTTCTAGTCTTACATTTAGGTATTTAATCCATTTTGAGTTTATCTTTGTATATGGTGTTAAGAAGCGTTCTAATTACATTCTTTTACATGTAGCTGTCCAGTTTGCCCAGCACCATGTATTGAAGAGGCTGTCTTTGACCCTTTGTATATTTTTGCCTCCTTTGTCAAAAAATAAGGTACCCATAAGTGCATGGGTTTATTTCTGGGTTTTCTATGCTGTTCCATTGGTCTATATTTCTGTTTTTGTGCCAGTACTATACTGTCTTGATGACTGTAGCTTTGTAGTATAGGCTGAAGTCAGGAAGGTTGATTCCTCCAGCTCCATTCTTCTTACTCAAGACTGCTTTGTCTATTCGGGGTCTTTTGTGTTTCTATACGAATTGTGAAAGTTTTTGTTCTAGTTCTGTGAAAAATGTCATTGGTAATTTGCTAGGGATCACATTGAATCTGTAGATTGCATTTGGTAGTATAGTCATTTTCGCAATATTGATTCTTCCTACCCAGGAACATGCAATATCTCTCCGTTTATGTCATCTGATTTCTTTCATTAGTGTCTTATAATTTTCTGTATACAGTTCTTTTGTCTCCTTAGGTAAGTTTATTCCTAGATATTTAATTCTTTTTATTGCAATGGTGAATGGGATTGATTCCTTAATTTCTCTTTCTGATTTTTCATTGTTAGTATGTAGAAATGCAAGTGATTTCTGTGTATTGACTTTGTATCCTGCAACTTTGCTAAATTCACTGATTAACTGTAGTAATTTTCTGATACTATTGTTAGGGTTTTCTATGTACAGTATCATGTCATCTGCAAACAGTGAGAGCTTTACATCTTCTTTTCCAGTCTGGATTCCTTTTATTTCTTTTTCTTCTCTGATTGCTGTAGCCAGGACTTTGAGAACTTTGTTGAATAATAGTGGTGAAAGTGGACACCATTGTATTGTTTCTGATCTTAGGGGGAATGCTTTCAGATTTTCTGCCATTGAGAATAATTTTTGCTGTGAGCTTATCAGGCCATTACTGTGTTGAGGTAGGTTCCTTCTATGCCCATTTGTTGAAGAGTTTTAATCATAAATGGGTGCTGAGTTTTGTCAAAGGCTTTTTCAGCATCTATTGAGATTATCATATTGTTTTTATCTTTCAATCTGTTAATGTGGTGTATCACATTGATTGATTTGCATATATTGAAGAATTCTTACATCCCTGGAATAAACCCGACTTGATCATGGTGTATGAGCTTTTTGATATATTGCTGAATTCTGTTTGCTAAAATTTTGTTGAGGATTTTTGCATCTATGTTCATCAGTGATATTGGCTTGTAGTTTTATTTTTCTGTGTTGCCTTTGTCTTGTTTTGGTATCAGGGTGATGGTGGCCTCATAGAATGAGTTTGGAAGTGTTCTTTCCTCTGCAATTTTTTGAAAGAGTTTTAGAAAGATAGGCATTAGCTCTTCTCTAAATGTTTGATATAATTCTCCTGTGAAGCCATCTGATCCTGGGCTTTTGTTTTTTGGGAGATTTTTGATCATAGCTTCGGTTTCAGTGCTTGTAATTGGGTTGTTCATAATTTCTATTTCTTCCTGGTTTAGTCTTGGAAGATTGAACTTTTCTAAGAATCTGTCCATTTCTTTCAGGTTATCCATTTTATTGCCATATAGTTGTTCATAATAGTCTCTTATAACCCTTTGTATTTCTGCATTGTCTGTTGTAACCTCTCCTTTTTCTTTCTAATTTTGTTGATTTAATTCTTCTCTCTTTTTTTCTTGATGAGTCTTGCTAAAGGTTTGTCAATTGTGTCTATCTTCTCAAAGAACCAGCTTTTAGGTTCATTAATCTTTACTATTGTTTCTTTCATTTCTTTTTCATTTATTTCTGTTCAGATCTTTATGATTTCTTTCCTTCTACTTCTTGGCTTCCCTGGTGGCTTAAAAGGTAAAGCGTCTGTCCACAGTGTGGGAGACCCAGGTTCGATCCCTGGGTCGAGAAAATCCCCTGGAGAAGGAAATGGCAGCCCACTCCTGTACTCTTGCCTGGAAAATCCCATGGACGGAGGAGCCTGGTAGGCTACAGTCCATGGGATCACAAAGAGTCAGACACAACTGAGTGACTTTCTTTTCTTTTTCCTTTTCTTCTACTAATTTTGGGGTTTTTTGGTTCTTCTCTTTCCAATTGTTTTAGGTGTAATGTTAGGTTGTCTATTCAATGTGTTTCTTTCTTTAGGGTGTCCACTTTCACCACTATTATTCAACATAGTTCTCGAAGTCCTAGCTACAGATTATATTGCTAAACTTCCCTCTTAGAACTGCTTTTGCTTCATCCCATAGGTTTTCAGTTGTGTTTTCATTGTCATTTGTTTCTAGAAATTTTTTGAGTTCCCTTTTGATTTCTTCTGGAACCTGTTGGTTATTTAGGAATGTGTTGTTTAATCTCCATGTGTTTGTGTTTCTTACAGCTTTTTCTTGTAATTGATATCTAGTCTCATAGTGTTCTGTTAGGAGAAGTTGCTTGATATGATTTCAATTTTCTTAAATTTACTGAGGTTTGATTTGTGTCCCAAGATGTGGTCTATCCTGGAGAATGTTCCATGTGCACTTGAGAACAAGGTGTATTCTTCTGCATTTGGATGGAATGTCCTGAAAATATCAATGAGATACATCTCATCTAATGTATCATCTAAGACTTGTGTTTCCTTATTAATTTTCTGTTTTGATGATCTGTCCATTGTTGTGAGTGGGAGTGTTGAAGTCTCCTACTATTATTGTGTTCTCTTTTTATGTCTGTTAGTGTTTGTCTTATGTATTGAGGTGCTCCTATGTTGGGTGCATAGATACTTACAATTGTTATGTCTTCTTCTTGGATTGATCCCTTGATCATTGTGTAGTGTCCTTATCTCTTGTAATCTTCTTTATTTTAAGGTCTATTTTGTCTGATATGAGGACTGCTACTCCAGCTTTCTTTTGCTTTCCATTTGCATGGAATATATTTTTCCATCCTCTCACTTTCAGTCTATCTGTGTCTTTAGGTCTGAAGTGGGTTTCTTGTGGACAGCATATATATGGGTCTTGTTTTTGTATCCATTCAGCCAGTCTGTGTCTTTTGGTTGGAGCATTTAATCCATTTACATTTAAAGTAATTATTGATATATATGTTCCTATTGTCATTTTCTTAATTATTTGGAGTTGATTTTGTAGATCTTTTTTATTCTCTTGTATTTCTTGACTATATAAGTCCCTTTAACATTTGTTGTAAAGCTGGTTTGGTGGTACTGAATTCTCTTAACTTTTGCTTGTCTGAAAAGCTTTTTGTTTCTCCATCAATTTTGAATGAGATCCTTGCTGGGTACAGTAACGTTGGTTGTAGATTTTTCCCTTTCAGTACTTTAAATATATCCTGCCATTCCCTTCTGCCCTGAAGAGTTTCTGCTGAAAGATCAGCTGTTGCTTTTCCCTTGCTGCTTTTAATATTATTTCTTTGTGTTTAGTCTTTGTTAGTTTGATTAGTATATGTCTTGGCATGTTTCTCCTTGGGTTTATCTTGTATGGGACTTGATTGTCGATTTCCTTTTCCATGTTGGGGAAATTTTCAACTATAACCTCTTCAAAAATTTTTCTCATACCATTTCTTTTTCTCTTCTTCTTCTGGGACTCTTATAATTTGAATGCTGGTGCATTTGATATTGTCCCAGAGGTCTCTGAAACTATCCTCAGTTCTTTTCATTCTTTTTACTTTATTCTGCTCTTCAGAAGTTATTTCCACCATTTTATCTTCCAGCTCACTGATTCGTTCTTCTGCTTCAGATATTCTGCTATTGATTCTTTCTAGCATATTTTTAATTTCAGTAATTGTGTTGTTTGTATTTGTATGTTTATCCTTTAATTCTTCTAGGTGTTTGTTAATTGATTCTTGCATGTTCTCCATTTTGTTTTGAAGGGTTTTGAGTATCTTTACTATCATTATCTGAATTCTTCTTCAGGTAGTTTGCCTATTTCCTCTTCATTTATTTGGACTTCTGGGTTTCTAGTTTGTTCCTTCATTTGTGTAGTATTTCTCTGCCTTTTCATTATTTTTTTTTAACTTATTGTGTTTGAGGTCTCCTTTTCCCAGGCTTCAAGGTTGAATTCTTTCTTCATTTTCATTTCTGCCCTCCTAAGGTTGGTCCAATGGTTTGTATAAGCTTCATATAGGGTGAGATTTTTGCTGAGTTTTTTGTTTGTTTGTTTTTTCTCTGATGGGCAAGGCTGAGTGAGGTGGTAATCCTGTCTGCTGATGACTGGGTCTGTATTTCTGTTTTGTTTGTTGTTTAGATGAGGCATCCTGCACAGGGTGCTACTGGTTGTTAGGTGATACCAGGTCTTGTATTCAAGTGGTTTCCTTGTGTGAGTTCTCACTATTTGATACTCCCTCAGGTTACTTCTCTGGTAGTCTAGGTCTTGGAGTCAGTGTTCCCACTCCAAAGGCTCTGGGCTTGATCTCTTAGCACTCCTAATCTTCTCAAATCTTGAATGCAATGTTCAGAGCAACATTGGGGTTGAGATAATCTGCTCAGGCCACCACCAGAGGGATGGTTTTTGTAACCTCCACACAGGTTCCAAGACAGCCTTTTCCAAGTCTCTGAGGACTGAGGTTTCTTCCAGGTCTGTGGTGAAGTTTGTGGTTGAGCGGCAGACGGCTTCTGCATCTTACTGGGGACTCTCTTCACCCTGAAATTCAGCATCTTAATTGTTTGCATATCTTTTGATTACTTTTATCTTTCTTGATTTGGTGCTGAACTGCTAGCTCTGATACGGTCCTCCAGTGGCTAATTATAATCAACCTGCATATGGGCGCTGCCCCGCAGGAGACCTCAGCAGACCCCCGTGTGTGTGGAATCCATGAAACACCTTGGTGTCTCACTCCTCTCAAACTTTTTTGATTATTACTCCCCACCTAAGGAGACTTTTTAAGACATATTTGCCCAAGTAATTTCTCAACACCGTGAAATTTTTAATACCAGGTCACTTTGCACCTGTTTATGTACTATGCAGGGCCACAAGGCATTATAATACCTAAGATATTTTTGGCTCTACCAAGAACCAGTTTGCTCCCTTGGAGGTGATATCACCTCCATTGAGAAGGCATGTCTTACTTGGAGGAATTGAAGGACTACTTGGAGGCCTCGAAAATTACAGGATGCTGGTTCACTTAATTTCCATTTTATCTGGAGGAGAAGGAAGAAGAGTGAAGGGTAATGGCAGAAATGAGATAAAAATAACACTACCATGACTTTGAACTGAGGTCCTAATCAATCAATCAACAAGTGAGTTACTGCTTTCTGACTGTGCTGTGTAGGCACGCAGATACAAAAGATATAGAGTACAGTGTTTAAAATAAAAAATGGCTCCATTTTATAAATATCCATTTCATATGCACAGGCCCTCTTCTGATGTGCCCCAAGTTTGTGCCATAAATTTCAAGCATAATTGTATTAAGACTTTACTCTGTGGAAGGCACTCTTGAAAAATACTTTCCTATGTACAGATATGCTTACAAGGATGTGAAAATTCACAAAACTTCAGTGGAAACTCAGGCTTAGTAATTTTGCTATAGAGTCAGGGGAAAGAATATATGATCTGCTTTCTAAGCAGGAGCTTCTAAGTTTTATGCCAGTCCAAGAAAGAGTAATTGTTATGCCAGTAATGTAATTCCCTTCATTTCCTATCTTAGTAATATAAATATTCCTATTAATGCCTGTTCCATCACCATAGTAACAATGAAGTCTTCCTGGACCTGAATTTAAAATAAGTACCTAAGAGCACTTGGGCACAGAGCTATGTCCTGGGCAAGTGATTCCTAGACTCAGGTCAGTTGATCTCTCACATCAGAATCACCTGTGGAGCTTGTCAAATGTACAGACCCATACATTACAGCCAGACTTAGTGGAGAAGAATTACCAGAAGTAATGCCTGGGGATCAGCAATGTATTTTTTCAAAATACATTGATTTTGAAAATCAATGTATTTTCAAAATCAGAATTCCAGTGATTATGATTCACAGCCACATTTGGAAGGCACTGTGGGACAGTCAAAGGTATCTGTTTGTTATAGAAGCAGAAAGAAAATGGCTAAATAGAATTCTGATTCAGATGTTGCTAATCACTGAGTTTGTGACCTTGGGCCAAGCATTTAAAATTACATTGACTTCACGCTCTCCTCTGTATGTTTTCTAGTTCCTCCTCATTCCTAGCTTCCTCTCATCCATGAATTTCTCACAGTCCAAGTTGTCTCAGGGCCTCTCTCACCAGCTTCTCTTTGTATTTCTTTCAGCTTCTGCTGCTACTAACAATTTCCTTGTTCTTTCCTTTTGTTTCTTACTCCAACTAACTGAAGGAGATTAAATTGATTCAATCCATCACCATCATCCCTGATAGACAATTTTCTCACAGGCCACTGGAACTACTAGGACCTCTAGGCCAGTAAAACACTCGATAGCCTATAGTTTGGCTGCTTTAGAGTTGGATGGTCTCCCCATTCCAGGCAGCTGAGGCCAAGCATATGGCACACAACAAGGTCATCTGAGCATCTGAAACTGCCTAGATCATTTTCCTTAGTAAACCTTACACTTGAAGTGATAGTTGCCTAAAATAGTCCCTTTCCTCTTTAAAATTGTATAATTTTATTAATATCTGAGCCAAGCATGTGGACAATGACAAATGTATGCTTGATGCAGTATTATAATCCTAAATAAGTCACCTACTTCTTAAATGAGCTTAAGGAACCATGAAGCAGCCATATTTGTTTCTTATTAGCTTAAGGTCATCCTTGACGTGTGGATGTATGATGTATGGATGACCTTATTAGCTTAAGGTCATCCTTACTTATTCCTTAATAAATACGAGGTTATTGTGGTATCATTCATGAATATTTAAAACAATTATATTTCACTTTTTTATTTTGGTTTTGAAGAAGGGGGTCACCATTAAAACCTAACTCCTACATATGTGCCATGGATTGCATTGCCTCCCATAAGCTTCGGGAACAGAACTTATGGATTATCTTTAACTGTCTTTATCTTCAACTTTTCTTTTCCCCTAGCTCCTTCCTCTCAGTCTATACCCATGTTCACTTCGTTGCCATCTTCAAAAGAAAACTTTCCTCAGACCAAAATCTCAATACAAGTGATGAGCTTGTAGTTTCTTCCTCCGCAATTCAGGGGGGAAAAAAAATAAAAGTGATTAGCTCTCATATTTCTTCCCAGTTTTACTCTCACACTTTAATCTATTGCAATCTGATTTTTGCCCCAATCCTTCATCTGAAATGATTTTGTACAAAGTGACCGGTACCAGCCTACTTTCTGAGCCCTTTAATCGGGGGCGGGGGTGGGGGGGGCGGCGGGCATGGTTCTTACTTGAAATTTGATACTGCTGAACATTCTTTCCTTCCTAAAACTATCTCTTACCTTGGCTTTTGTGACATAATTCTTTAGTGGTTCTCCTCTTGCATTTCAAATGAATTACTTTTACAGACCATTCATATACAAGGAACCACACTTTGATCACCATCTCTACTCATTTCATGGTCTGAACACTAGTCTTTCCCTAAGGTATTTCCAACTAGTTCTTCTAATATTTTTTCAACTTATAGCTATGTCTTGAGAAGCATTTAAAGATTCCATTTTGAGAGAATGTAGTCAGGTGCAGCAAAAATTTCTTTGATTCCCCTTTCCTCTCAAGCATTTGCTCACAGGCCAAATGTATCAGTCAGATTTGGCACAAATTTTAAGATATGTCCTTGGTTCCATTCTGAGTATAGTAGATACTGTGTTGTGCCATCTAGATCCTTTTTCATTCTCTCAGCTTCTGGTAATGCAACCAAGAGACAGTCTTCAGCTGTCAACCCTCTCCAAAAACAGCAGCTAGAAAGAGCTGCTACGCTTAAAGTCATGTGTCTTTCCCAGGGGCAACTTGCATCCCATGAACATAATGGAGAATTATATACACATAGCCCCTTTGTTGTAACGTGGGTCAATCCTTCAGGATGCAGCTCTGCCTGTGGGATTTGTTAAAGTCTCTTTTAAGACTATTAACACCCAAATTCTCCCTCTGCCCAGTACACTTCCTTCCCTTCTCCTCCAGGTTTTGGTTTGTAAAGCACTCCCCAATAAACCTTCTGGAAGCTAATTTCTCTCTCAGAGTCTGATTCCCAGTGAGCCCAACCTGTAACTCTGAGTCACATAGGCAGTCAACCTGATTATTCACTATGTCCAGCTTATCACCACCACATGTATGCACACACTTTGCATTTCAACATTCTCTATGTTGCCAGACCTCATGGAAGCCCACCTCTCACTTGGTTCCCAGCAATTAAAAAGGTGGCTAATAATATTCAGTGCAGGGGGTAATGCATGTGAAACACTTTGAAAAGGCATGAAAGAAACTTGAAAATGTTCTCGTAAGTTGATCAGGGAAGCAAACAAATCAAAGAGAAGAAAGCCATAGTGGCATAAAGTTCTGAATTAAGGGAAGTTTTAGAAAGAAATAGTCCTCTACAATGTCCTAGAACTAGGATAAGCACACAGTGAATTTCCTGGGACAGTTCCCCAGACTAACAAAGCATGAGATGGAAAAGTGTGGACAGAAGAATCAACCTGATTATTCATTCTACTTCAAACAAACTTTTAAGTGTGTGCAATCTAGCACTGGATGAGCTCAAAGAAAGCCTAGCATGACTCTGAGAGCCAGGAGAGCAAGACTTGCCCTTTAAGATTTAATCCCTAGCCTTACAAAACACTTAGTGCCGAATTTAAGAGGATGAAGCGATGGACAAATGTTCAAGTAGTTTCCAAATTCCCCTTGTTTGTTTTCTCTCTGTAGTCTGTGGCCCAACCCTATTCACTCTCCAGATCCATCTACTTTCCCAACTCTCAACTGTGGCCCTTGATTTCACAAACCCTTAAGTTCCTCCTCATAGCCTACTGTCACTGGAAACTAGTATTCCTGTGACAGATGCTTTGTGACCCAATTCTCATAATCTCCCTCATACTTGTATGATCCTTCAAGAATAGTTTTGACTTGTTTTAGGTTGTGCTCTTGTTTAATCAGTTACAAAGAAAAAATAAAGTGTGGATAAAGTTATAGAGGAGAAGGAAATGGCAACCCAGTCAAATATTCTTGCCTGGAGAATCCCAGAGTCAGAGCAGCCTGTGGGGCTACAGTCCATGGGGTCGCAAAGAGTCAGACACGACTGAGTGACTAAACAACAACAAAGTTATAGAGAGAACCACTCTACTAATGAAATATGCATGATGGAATGTTAACAGTCAAAGTACTGGTTCAAGCAGTGATATCTGTCTCTTCATGCTCATATGCATGAGTATTGAAAAAAATCACCATCATATTGCCAAAATCCAAATGTGAAATGGCTCTTTGATTTGCAGCTGTGACCACTGTATGCAAAGTCACTTGGTTCTCTACCCTGCCTCTCAGAGATACTGTTGTCCTCAAGCTATTGTTCTAACTGGGCTCTCCTGCATCCTTCAGATATTTGCCAGCCCTGTCCAACAGCTGCTAGTGTTTCCCAGCCATACCCAGCAATGTTGTCCTCTCTTATAGCTGTGATAAAAGTGGTTTTTAAAAGGTTCCTTTTTTGCTTTCTCAGTTTATGGTTACTTCAGTTCTCCATTTGATAGGGGTTTGAGTGTTTGTTGCCTACCATTGTATAGTAGGACTAGATTAGTTCAAGCATTTCATCAATGCAAGCAAACTGATAATGTTTTAGAGCCCTCTGTCTAATTTAATTGTTGCTATACATTCTGGTTGTCCATTACTGCATAACAACAACTCCACACTTAGTGGTATAAACCAGCAACAATCACCTATTATTATTACTATTATTATTTCACATTTCTGAGGTTGACTGGATTCACCTAGGTACTTCTTGCTCATGGTTTCTTGTTCAGCTACATGCAGGAAGTTGGACTCATCTCAAAGTTTTCCTCACTCCCATGTCTCATGGTGGTGCTGGCAGTTGACTAGGACCTCAGTTGGCTGGAATTGTTGGCCAGAACATGAACATATGACCCCTCTATGTTGCCTAGACTCCGTCACAGCATGGCAGTTAGGTTCCAAGAGCAAGCATCCCAGAGAGAAAAAGCCAGATGAAAGCTCTACCACCTTTTATAACCTAATCTTGGAAGTAACATGGCTTAACTTCTGCTATATTCTACTGATCCAAATAGCCATAGAAATTCACCTGGTTTCAGGAGGAGAGAATATAGACCACCTCTCTATGAGAGAATGGCAAAGTACATTTTAAGAAGAGAATGCAGAATGAGAGATATTGTTATGGCCATCATTAGAAAATAGTCTCCGACAATATACATTTCTTAAA
This sequence comes from Bubalus bubalis, assembly GCF_019923935.1. Classification (NCBI taxonomy): domain Eukaryota; kingdom Metazoa; phylum Chordata; class Mammalia; order Artiodactyla; family Bovidae; genus Bubalus; species Bubalus bubalis. Next base: position 19,850,849 of record NC_059181.1, read on the forward strand.
TTGCACAAATAATATATTCAGTGCTGAAAATTTTGAATACATATAGGTAGAAATTCTTTTTTAACATTAAACAAGACTTATAATCTGATAAGTAAAATAGAAGCACAGTAAACTTTGGGGTGTTTCATACCTATATGAAAATCATATTTTCTAATCCCAGTGTTAAGATTCTTTGGTGTTTGTGCTGCTTCCAGATATAAAAAGCAGTCTGAGAGATAGTTTGAGTGCTTAAATACTTAAAATTTTGAACATTTGATGATTAATGGGGGGTCAGCAAGACAAAGTATATAAAGACAAAGTCCTCTCAGAAAACTCAGTGGATGTTTATTCCACTTACAGAATGTTATAGAGAACTATTCCTTTTTAAAACTTCACTTAATTTGGAGCTTTATTCCACTTTGCCTTTCTTACCTTTGATATGTTTACTTTCCTGAATCAATTATAAGAATATTTTCAGAATTGCTTTCATGCCTTTTCAAAGTGTTCAATGTGTATTACCCCCATTTGATCCCTTGTAGTGCTGTCAGTCATTTGTAATGCAACTAGAACAATTAAGTAACAACTTTGTATTGTCATTTAAAATACTCATTTGCACAGTAGAACCTAAGAAGATAAAAGATGGTAAATCAATGTCATGGCAAATCACAAGGCCACTAATACAGTATCTAAGAATATATATTGTAAGGGGAAATGTGCATAATATATTAATTTTAATATCAAAACTGTATGTATATACATTGCAATATCTGTTGTTTCAATTACATGTGTGTATATGAAGAAAATGGCAAGAGGGTAGTGAGATTATAGATAATTTCATTTGCTTCTTTATGCTATTTTGTATTTTCCAAGTTTTCTACAGTGAACATGTATTAGGATTTTAACTTAAAACTAAAAGTTTATACATTTAAAAGCAAGGTCAAAAGAAAATAGGAAGAGAAAAAATCCTCAACACCATCCCTGAGGAGGTTTGTATACATCCTTAATTTACCTAATTTTCATTATATTGCTGTGCATCCAACCATTTAACCAATCCTGAAAAGTAGAGTAACTTCCACTTCATATCTTTTGAGAGGTACATTTCAATTGACACAGTTATACTACCTGGATAGATCTCATTGAAACATGATGATACTTACAAGAGAAACACAAAGCAAAGTGTTATCAACAAATTCTAGTGTAAAATTATAATGGTGGAACTGTATTACCAGTCTAAACTACTAAGAGTTGTGAATTTACACTTGATTCTACAGTTATATTTGTCATCAATATAAGAGAGTGGAATGGAGTTCTTTTTGAGATGGCTTAACCTTTTAAATTCATATTCCCACTTCAAATGACTCATTTGGTGAGAGCAACAATGTCACACGCCAATATGAATAGAGAAGAGGGAGCAAACATAAGAACGGAGGAGACAGAAGCAGCATTTTATAATTTATCAATATGTGAAAGCTTACAATTAGTTTTTATTAAAAAAATAAGTACTAGAAGAATAAGTGGATGCTGTGAATATGTGGCAACAGACAGTACGATGGGCCCATGACTGTAATGATGAATCAACCATTTGAGCTGTGAGTCAAAGTATAGCACATCTACTGCTATGTGTGAGTAGAAAAATAATCCTTGTGTTTCATTCCTGTCTTGCATTGCATTCATTTAACAGGTTTACCAAGTATTACAAAGGTAAATTGATGTATTTTAACCAAATAAATGCAAATACTTATAAATTACAAAGGATAATTTCCAAGGATTTGTGGGGGACATTTATTCAATCATATTACGCATTTGCTATAACTCATAGAGAGAGTACCTCTTGGTTTTCCTTCTACCTATCTGGCAACTCTTCACTCTACCTTACGAGTACCTCCTCCTCTCCCCTCCCTTTTTGATTTTGCTGCTGCCACAAATCCACATTCTGTCCTCTTTTCTTTTTACACTGGATAATCTTTTGGGGAGGTTCTACCTTCACCCAAGGCTTCCACCAATACTAATGACAAATGACTAACATCTATGTCACCAATCAGAATATCTCTTCTGTGTTTCAGACCCATAAATCCAACAACTTCTAGACACCTCATCTGAAAGTACCAGAAGGACTTCAAACTCACAGAGTCTAAAATTGATCTCATGATTTTCCCAACCAAACATGGCATAACTTCAGTATCAGGCCTTCATTTTCTCTTCTGATTATAGAAAAAACATCCAAACTACCCTCTCCACTTTCAATTGTGCAACTTTCAAACATTCAATTCAGCACTTGGGAATTTGGAGGGAATCATTCCATTGTTTAAAATTCTTCATTATCTCCCTATTATTTTCAAGACTGTTATTCTAACTGCCTAGGTCTCCAGTCTTAATTCTTATCTCTCACTTCAGTCCCTTACTGAACTACTTGCAATTCCTTGGACACAGGTAAAATTAGACCCTTTAGATTACAGGAAACGGAGACTAATTCTATCCACCTAAGGTATTTGGAGTTGTTGCAAAACTTTTATTGTAGCAGAAAAGAATCTCACACAAAACTAGGAATAGCTGCCACTCAGGACCTAAGGCATCAAGACACTTGGTCAACTCTTAAGCAGCAAGATTCTGTGGAACTTTGCAATAGTGTTCTAACACTATTCTTTTCACTCCATGCTATCTTTATCTTTCTATATTACACCTCCTTCTACTAGCAATTATTTGATACTTTCCATACTTTGTTGAGATGCCAAAGGTACAGTTGATGATTGACACAATTAATTGTCATTACTTTTCTAGGCACAGTTTTGGACCACAAATTTCCTCATATATTACTAGCCAGCCAAGCAGGGTTGTCAGTTCTTGAGGCATTTCTAGCCATTAAGTGGCTAATGTTCACCAAGATGCCTTTCCTCAGGCTGGAGGATTGAGTTAGGCAATTCTCCTCAAAAAGAGATAATGGGCTTTCTGCTGTAGGCCCGAGTGGTCGCTGTCAAAATGGACAAGTTCACAAAACTTGGGAAGGTGATACTCAGTCAGACAGTTCAGTCACTCAGTTGTGTCCGACTCTTTGCAACCCTGTGGACTGCAGTACACCAGGCCACTCTGTCCATCACCAACTCCCGGAGCTTACTCAAACTCATGTCCATTGAGTTGGTGATGACATCTAACATCTCATCCTATGTTCTCCTCTTCTCCTCCTGCATTCAGTATTTCCCAGGTTCAGGGTCTTTTCCAATGAGTCAGCTCTTCACATCAGGTGGCCAAAGTATTGGACTTTTAGCTTCAACATCAGTCCTTCCAGTGAATATTCAGGACTGATTTCCTTTAGGATGGACTGGTTGGATCTCCTTGCAGTCCAAGGGACTCTCAAGAGTCTTCTCCAACACCAGAGTTCAAAAGCATCAACACTTCGGCACTCAGCTTTCTTTATAGTCCAACTCTCACATTCATACATGATCACTGGAAAAACCATAGCCTTGACTAGATGGACTATCATTGGCAAAGTAATGTCTCTCCTTTTTAATATGCTGTCGAAGTTGGTCATAACTTTTCTTCCAAAGAGTAAGCATCTTTTAATTTCATGACTGCAGTCACCAACCACAGTGATTTTGGAGCCCCCCAAATTAAAGCCTGCCACTGTTTCCACTGTTTTCCCATCTATTTGCCATGAAATGATGGGACGAGATGCCATGATCTTAGTTTTCTGAATGTTGAGCTTTAAGCCAACATTTTACTCTCCTCTTTCACTTTCATCAAGAGGCTCTTTAGTTCTTCTTCGCTTTCTGCCATAAGGGTGGTGTCATCTGTGTTTCTGAGGTTATTGATATTTCTCCTGGAAATCTTGACTCCAGCTTGTGCTTCATCCAGCCCAGCATTTCTCATGATGTATTCTGCATATAAGTTAAATAAGTAGGGTGACAATATACAGCCTTGACATACTCCTTTTCCTATTTGGAACCGGTCTGTTGTTCCATGTCCAGTTCTAACTGTTTCTTCCTGACCTGCATACAAATTTCCCAGGAGGCAGGTCAGGTGATCTGGTATTCCCATCACTTGAAGAATTTACCACAGTTTGTTGTGATCCACACAGTCAAAGGCTTCGGCATAATCAATAATGCAGAAGTAGATGTTTTTCTGGAACTCTCTTGCTTTTTTGATGATCCAGTGGAGTTGGCAATTTGATCTCTGGTTCCTCTGCCTTTTGTAAATCCAGGTTGAACATCTGGAAGTTCACATATTATTGAAGCCTGGCTTGGAGAATTTTGAGCATTACTTTACTAGCATGTGAGATCAGTGCAATTGTGCAGTAGTTTGAGCATTCTTTGGCATTGACTTTCTTTGTGATTGGAATGAAAACTTAACTTTTCCACAGTCCTGTGGCCACTACTGAGTTTTCCAAATTTGCTGGCATATTGAGTACAGCACTTTCACGGCATCGTCTTTTAGGATTTGAAATAGCTCAACTGGAATTCCATCACCTCCATTAGCTTTTTTCATAGTGATGCTTCCTAAGGCCACTTGAATTTGCATTCCAGGATGTCTGGCTCTAGGTGAGTAATCACACCATTGTGATTATCTGGATGGTGAAGATCTTTTTTGTATAGTTCTTCTGGAGAAGGAAATGGCAACCCACTCCAGTATTCTTGCCTAGAAAATCCCATGGATGGAGGAGCCTGGTGCAGGCTACTGTCCATGGGGTCGCAAAGAGTCGGACACGACTGAGCGACTTCACTCTCACTTTCTGCGTATTGTTGCCACTTCTTAATATCTTGTGCTTGTGTTAGGTCCATACCATTTCTGTCCTTTATTGTGCCCATCTTTGCATGAAATATTCCCTTAGTAGATCTGATTTTCTTGAAGAGATCTCTAGTCTTTCCCATTCTATTGTTTTCCTCTATTTCTTTGCACTGATAATGAGGAAGTCTTTGTTATCTCTTCTTGCTATTCTTTGGAACTCTGCATTCAGATGCTTATATCTTTCCTTTTCTTCTTTGCCTTCAGCTTTTCAGCATTACTGGTCGGAGCATAGACTTGGATTACTGTGACATTGAATGGTTTGCCTTGGAAACGAACAGAGATCATTCTGTCATTTTTGAGATTGAATCCAAGTACTGCATTTCAGACTCTTTTGTTGACTATGATGGCTACTCCATTTCTTCTAAGGGATTCTTGCCCACAGTAGTAGATGTAATGGTCATCTGAGTTAAATTCACCCATTCTCATCCATTTTAGTTCATTGATTTCTAAAATGTCGACATTCGCTCTTGCAATCTCCTGTTTGACCCCTTCCAATTTGCTTTGATTCATGGACCTAACATTCCAGGTTCCTATGTAATACTGCTCTTTACAGCATCGGACCTTGCTTTCATCACCAGTCACATCCACAGCTGGTGTTGTTTTTGCTTTGGGTCCGTCGTTTCATTCTTTCTGGAGTTATTTCTCCACTGATCTCCAGTAGCATATTGGGCACCTACCGACCTGGGAAGTTCATCTTTCAGTGTCCTATCTTTTTGCCTTTTCATACTGTTCATGGGGTTCTCAAGGCAAGAATACTGAAGTGGTTTGCCATTCCCTTCTCTAGTGGACCACATTTCATCAGGACTCACCACCATGACTTGTCTGTCTTGGGTGGCCCTACATGGCTCATAGTTTCATTGAGTTAGACAAGGCTGTGGTCCATTCACCAATCCAAGGTGATTAGATTGGTTAGTTTTCTGTGATTATGGTTTTCAGTCTGTCTACCCTCTGATGGAGAAGGATAAGAGGCTTATGGAAGCTTCCTGATGGGAGAGACTGACTGAGGGGGAAACTGAGTCTTGTTCTTATGAGGGGTGGGGGGTGGGGGGTGGGTGCATGCTCAGTAAATCTTTAATTCAATTTTCTGTTGATGGGTGGAGCTGTGTTCCCTCCCTGCTATTTACCTGGGGCCAAACTATGGTGGAGATAATGAAGATAATCGTGACCTCCTTCAAAAGATCCCATGCACGTACTGCTACACTAGTGCCCCCAACCCTGCAGCAGGCCACCACCAACCCACGCCTCTGCTGGAGAGTCCTGGACACTCACAGGCAAGTCTGGGTCAGTCTACTGTGGGGTCACTGCTCCTTTCTCCTGGGTCTTGGTGCACAAGGTTCTATTTGTACCCTCCAAAAGTCTATTTCCCGGTCCTGAGTAAGTTCTGGCAGCTCTATGATGGGGTTAATGGTGACCTCCTCTAAGAGGGCTTATGCCATACCCAAGTCTGCTGCACCAAGTGCACTGTCCCCACGGCAGTCCACTGCTGACCCATACCTTCACAGGAGATACTCAAACACAGTTCTGTCTCAGTCTCTGTGGGGTCCCTGGGTCCTGGTGTGAACAAGGTTTGTTTGAGCCCTCTGAGCATCTCTGGCGGGAATGGGATTTGATTCTAAACATGAATTCGCCCCTCCTACCATCTTGCTGGGGCTTCTCCTTTGCCCTTGGACAAGGGGTATCTCTTCAAAGCCACTCCAGCACCTACCGTCTTACTGGGGTTTCTCTGACCCCAGGTGATGCTGGTGAGGCTCTTCCTGGCCAGTTGCTATTCTGGACACAAAGTGATCATCGTGAAGAACATTGATGATGGCATTTCAGATTGACCCTACAGCCATGCTCTGGTAGCTAGAATTGTAGCTATCCCTACAAAGTGCCATGGGCAAGAAGAAAATCTCCAAGAGATCAAAGATCAAGTCTTTTGTGAAACTGTATCATCACCTCATGCCCAAAAGGTTTTCTATCAATAGCCCCTTGGACAAAACTGTTGTCAACAGGGATGTCTTCAGAGACTCTGCTTTCAAATGGCAAGGCTCAATGAGAGGCCAAGGTCAAGTTCAAGGAGAGATACAAGACTGGCAAGAATAAATGGTTCTTCCAGAAGCTGTGGTTTTAGTTTTATTTCAGTCATTAAAAATACAAAAATAAATAAATAGAGGAGAGAGAGAGATAGTGGGCTTGTCTGTGACAACTAGCACATACAGTGGATAAAATACTTACAGACTATGAATTGAGGTAGGCAAAAATATACATTTTATTTCTCTATAACTGAACTAAATCCCTATCTTGAAACTTTATGCTAGTGATAGCAAAAAGTCAGAGTTTGTTAATTTAAGGTAAGTCACTCAATTCAGGATTTTCTAGGTCAAAAAAGAGTTCTTCCCTTACCACTTTTTCACATTTCTTAGTTTGGGTGGCATAAAAGCAACATCAGAGATGAAGACTTGGATTCCAATAGTTTATATGAGGTGTATCTTTGGAAACTAACAATGAGAGAGCAAAAAGACTGAGACATGGGAGAAGAAAAATCAGTACAGAATTTTTTTATTGAGCTGTTGGCATTTGGGGTTCTATCCCACTGTGACCCCTTAATAGGTGGTTAGAATGCAACCCATAATTGCCTCTGGAAAATAGGGTGTTGGAACACTTATCTTTCAATGCTCACTCCTCATTGGTTTAAAATTTTTCCTGGAGGTATTAATTGCCCTGTACTTCTGCACTACCTTGCATGCAGGTTGAGAAAACCCCTATATCTTCAGAAAATGTCAATAAAAAAAAGACAATAAAGTATAAATCTTGTGCGCATGCTTGGGGTAGTTTGCTGAGCATACAAGAACAATCCACTGGAGTTGCAATTAATCTGAGGATTGCCAAAAGAATGTGATATGGGACACCAAAATGTTCTACCACAGTCCAGGAGAAAAGACATGGTGACCACTGTGTGACTGATATCCAGATGTCAGAATCTATCCACGATGGCATCTACTGTGACAATTAAGGCTCCATTTATCTAGTCTTTATCTTCTAGCTCTGCTCAGATTCTGATGCATCCTCATTTCCTTCTAGTCTCCAATTGTCAAAGAAATGCAGGGAAATCTGTGCCCTCCTTCCTATGACCATACAGCCCCATACATCCTTTACCATCTCTACCCTCAGCTCCTCCTTTTTTCCTCGCAGGGAGAGGTCTGGGATGGGGACTAAAGGAGTGGTTTTCAGAAATGAGACCTGAGGACCCATTGTCAGGGACGCACACCAAAATATATATCAATAATTGTGTCTCCTTCTGAATAACCAACAAATCACAGGAGAAATCAAAAACGAAATCAAAATATGCATAGAAACAAAAAATTAAAACACAACAAACCAAAACCCATGGGATTCAGTAAAAGCAGTACTAAGGGGGAGGTTCAGAGCAATACAAGGTTACCTCAAGAAACAGGAGAGAAATCAATAAATAACCTAACTCTACACCTAAAGCAACTAGAAAAAGAAGAAACGAAGCACCCCAGGGTTAGTAGAAGGAAAGAAATCATAAAAATTAGGGCAGAAAAAATTTCAAAAGAAACAAAGGAGACCATAACCAAAATCAGCAAAGCCAAAAGCTGGTTCTTTGAGAAGATAAATAAGATAGACAAACCAGCAGCCAGACTCATCAAGAAGAAAAGGGAGAAGAATCACATCAACAAAATTGAAATGAAAATGAGGAAATCACAACACAGTACAGAAATACAAAGGATCATAAGAGACTACTATCAGCAACTATATGCCAATGAAATGGACAACTTGGAAGAAATGGACAAATTCTTAGAAAAGTATAACTTTCCAAAACTGAACCAAGGAGAAATAGAAAATCTTAACAGACCCACGACAAGCACAGAAGTTGAAACTGTAATCAGAAATCTTCCAACAAACAGAAGCCCAGGACCAGATGGCTTCACAGCTTAATTCTACCAAAAATTTAGAGAAGAGCTAACACCTATCCTACTCAAACTCTTCCAGAAAATTGCAGAGGAAGGTAGACTTCCAAACTCATTCTATGAGGCCACCATCACCCTAATACCAAAACCAGACAAAGATGCCACACAAAAAAGGAAAACTACAGGCCAATATCACTGAAGAACACAGATGCAAAAATCCTTAACACAATTCTAGCAAACAGAATCCAACAACATATTAAAGATATCATACACCATGACCGAGTAGGCTTTATCCCAGGGATGCAAGGATTCTTCAGTATTTGCAAATCAATCAATGCAATACACCATATTAACAAATTGAAAGATAAAAACCATATGATTATCTCAGTAGATGCAGAGAAAGCCTTTGACAAAATTCAACATTCACTTATGATAAAAAAAAAAAAAACCCTCCAGAAAGCAGGCATAGAAGGAATGTACCTCAACATAATAAAAGCCATATATGATAATCCTACAGCAAACATGGAGAAGGAAATGGCAACCCACTCCAGTATCCTCGCCTGGAAAATCTTATGGACAGAGGAGCCTGGTGGACTGCAGTCCATGGGGTTGCAAAGAGTTGGGCACGACTGAGCAACTAACACTAACACTAACTAACAGCAAACATTAATCTCAATGGTGAAAAATTGAAAGCATTTCCCCTAAAGTCAGGAACAAGACAAAGATGCCCACTCTCACCACTACTATTCAACATAGTTTTGGAAGTTTTAGCCACAGCAATCAGAGAAGAAAAAGAAATAAAAGGAATCCAGATTGAAAAAGAAGTAAACTCTCACTGTTTGCAGATGACATGATCCTCTACATAGAAAACCCTAAAGACTCCACCAGAAAATTACTAGAGCTAATCAATGAATATAGTACAGTTTCAGGATATAAAATTAACACTCAGAAATCCCTTGCATTCCTATACACTAACAATGAGAGAACAGAAAGAGAAATTAAGGAAACAATTCCATTCACCACTGCAACGAAAAGAATAAAATACTTAGGAATAAATCTACCTAAAGAAACAAAAGACCTATATATAGAAAACTATAAAACACTGATGAAAGAAATCAAAGATGACACAAATAGATGGAGAAATATACCATGTTCATGGATTGGAAGAATCAATATAGTGAAAATGAGTATACTACCCAAAGCAATCTATAGATTCAATGCAATCCCTATCAAGCTACCAATGGTATTTTTCAGAGAACTAGAACAAATAATTTCACAATTTGTATGGAAATACAAAAAACCTCAAATAGCCAAAGCAATCTTGATAAAGAAGAATGGAACTGGAGGAATCACCCTGCCTGACTTCAGACTATACTACAAAGCTACTGTCATCAAGACAGTATAGTACTGGCACAAAGACAGAAATATAGATCAACGGAACAAAATAGAAAGCACAGAGATAAATCCACACACCTATGGACACCTTATCTTTGACAAAGGAGGCAAGAATATACAATGGAGAAAAGACAATCTCTTTAACAAGTGGTGATGGGAAAACTGTTCAACCACTTGTAAAAGGATGAAACTAGAACACTTTCTAACACCAGACACAAAAATAAACTCAAAATAGATTAAAGATATAAATGTAAGACCAGAAACTATAAAACTCCTAGAGGAAAACATAGGCAAAACACTCTCTGATGTAAATCATAGTAGGATCCTCTATGACCCACCTCCCAGAACAATGGATATGAAAGCAAAAATAAACAAATGGGACCTAATTAAGCTTAAAAGCTTTTTCACAATGAAGGAATCTATAAGCAAGGTGAAAAGACAGCCTTCAGAATGGGAGAAAATAATAGCAAATGAAGCAACTGACAGAGAATTAATCTCAAAAATATACAAACAACTCCTGCAGCTCAATTCCAGAAAAACAAACGACCCAGTCAAAAAAATGGGCCAAAGAACTAAACAGACATTTCTCCAAAGAAGACATACAGATGGCTAACAAACAGATGAAAAGATGCTCCACATCACTCATTATCAGTTCAGTTCAGTTCAGTCACTCAGTCGTGTCCGACTCTTTGTGACCCCATGAATCGCAGCACGCCAGGCCTCCCTGACCATCACCAACTCCCGGAGTTCACCCAGACTCAAGTCCAGCGAGTCAGTGATGCCATCCAGCCATCTCATCCTCTGTCGTCCCCTTCTCCTCCTGCCCCCAATCCCTCCCAGCATCAGAGTCTTTTCCAATGAGTCAACTCTTCGCATGAGGTGGCCAAAGTACTGGAGTTTCAGCTTTAGCATCATTCCTTCCAAAGAAATCCCAGGGCTGATCTCCTTCTGAATGGACTGGTTGGATCTCCTTATAGTCCAAGGGACTCTCAAGAGTCTTCTCCAACACCACAGTTCAAAAGCATCAATTCTTCGGCGCTCAGCCTTCTTCACAGTCCAACTCTCACATCCATACATGATCACAGGAAAAACCATAGCCTTTATTAGACAGACCTTTGTTGCCAAAGTAGAGAAATGCAAATCAAAACCACGAGGTACCATCTCACACCGGTCAGAATGGCTGGTATCCAAAAGTCTACAAACAATAAATGCTGTAGAGGGTGTGGAGAAAAGGGAACCCTCTTACACTGTTGGTGGGAATGCAAACTAGTACAGCCACTATGGAGAACAGTGTGGAGATTCCTTAAAAAACTGGAAATAGAACTGCCATACGACCCAGCAATCCCACTGCTGGGCGTACACACCAAGGAAACCAGAATTGCAAGAGACACGTGTACCCCAATGTTCATCGCAGCACTGTTTATAATAGCTGGACATGGAAGCAACCTAGATGTCCATCAGCAGACGAATGGATAAGAAAGCTGTGGTACATATACACAATGGAGTATTACTCAGCCATTAAAAAGAATATATTTGAGTCAGTTCTAATGAGGTGGATGAAACTGGAGTGTATTATATAGAGTGAAATAAGCCAGAAAGAAAAACACCAATACAGTATACTAACGCATATATATGGAATTTAGAAAGATGGTAACAATAACCCTGTATGCGAGATAGCAAAAGAGACACAGATGTATAGAACAGTCTTTTGGACTCTGTGGGAGAGGGAGAGGGTGGGATGATTTGGGAGAATGGCATTGAAACATGTATAATATCATATGTGAGACGAATCGCCAGTCCAGGTTTGATGCATGATACAGGATGCTTGGGGCTAGTGCACTGGGATGACCCAGAGGGATGGTACAGGGAGGGAGGTGGGAAGGGGGTTCAGGATGGGGAACACGTGTATACCCATGGCAGATACATGTTGATGTATGGCAAAACCAATACAATACTGTAAAGTAATTAGCCTCCAATTAAAATAAATAAATTTATATTAGAAAAAGAGTCTACAAACAATAAATGCTGTAGAGGGTGTGGAGAAAAGGGAACCCTATTACACTGTTGGTGGGGATGCAAACTAGTACAGCCACTATGGGGAACAGTGTGGAGATTCCTTAAAAAACTGGAAATAGAACTGCCATACGACCCAGCAATCCCACTGCTGGGCATACACACCGAGGAAACCAGAATTGAAAGAGACACGTGTACCCCAATGTTCATCGCAGCACTGTTTATAATAGCCAGGACATGGAAGCAACCTAGATGTCCATCAGCAGACAAATGGATAAGAAAGCCATGGTACATACCCACAATGGAATATTACTCAGCTATTAAAAAGAATGCATTTGAATCAGTTCTAATGAGGTGGATGAAACTGGAGCCTATTATACAGAGTGAAGTAAGTCAGAAAGAAAAACACCAATACACCAGTGTTAATATACACATTAATATACACCAGTATATTAATGCATATGTATGGAATTTAGAAAGATGGTAACAATGACCCTGTATGCAAGACAGCAAAAGAGACACAGATATAAAGAACAGACTTTTGGACTCTGTGGGAGAAGGCAAGCGTGGGATGATCTGAGAGAATAGCATTGAAACATGTATGTTATCATATATGAAATAGATCGCCAGTCAAGTTGCGATGCATGAGACAGGGTGCTCAGGGTTGGTGTACTGGGATGATCCTGAGGGATGGGATGGGGAGGGAGGTGGGTGGGAGGGTCAGGATGGGGAACACATGTACACCCATGGCTGATTCATGTGAATGTATGGCAAAAACCACCACAATATTGTAAAGTAATTAGCCTCCAATTAAAATAAAATTTTTAAAAAAATGTGTTTCCTGACCTTCTAATCCTTTACACCAGTCTGTGAGAACCCTATCTAATTTAAACAGGTGGGGAAAACTGACATGACTTATTTTGTATTTTTTCATGTCTTCTATTTATGTCATTAAATTGTCTCCTGAACCCTTGAGGCTCTGACTCTTCAACTCAAAATTTTTTACTCTCAACATTATCATCTCTTTGGGGAGATTCAAAGGGCTGTTTTGAGCCTAAAAAGCTGAACATGACTCCTTTCTTTGCCCTTTGTATTTCTTTTGAAATAACTCTACCCTGATAAGCAATAAGCATAGAATATTCTCTCATGTTGGGTCTCCAGGAGCAGATCATGAGATGAAGATTTGTGTGTAAGTAATTTATTAGGACATGTTCTCCTAAAAAGACAGTAGAGGGATATGAAATTGGAATACAGAAAGGAAGGAGGCCAAGCAAGTGTGTAATATTAAGCTAAGTCTTATAAGAGGGTAACTTTGACTCTATCCCAGAGTCTATCCCCAGAGACAATGGAGGTCACTTCCCAAAGTGATCCCCCTCATGGGACATGAGTTGGAATATTTATCCTCTCATCCTATCAGTAACTGGTTAAGAGTTGCCTTCTGGGAGAGGAGAAAAGGAGGGAGAGAATGTGGAGACTGGCATAAAATCCCAGTCTGCAAATTCTGTTCTGTCAGTATCTGTTAGGACTATGTTTACCATTATCTGAATGAATGATCAGTTTGAGAAACAAGAAATAATAGGGAAAGAAACACAGGATAATGTTTCAGAATATAATCATACCCTGCATATTTGGTAGATTTAACTACTGTGCCCTCTTGCATCACCATGAATTTTATAGGAGGATATTAAGTTTTGCGTGCTCTCCTTTTCCTTCAGGTCAATTGCTCTTTATGCAAACCTTAGTCTCCCCAGTCACAAGCTCTCTTTCTCTCTGCTCTCATTATATCCTCTGAGAATAAGTCTGTCAACGTTGGGTTCCCCCTATTAGAATTTGTAGTCCTTAAGAGCAGAGACCAGCTTGTTCTTTTCAGTATGCTGCTGCTGCTGCTACTAAGTCACTTCAGTCGTGTCTGACTCTGTGCGACCCCATAGACGGCAGTCCACCAGGCTTCTCCGTTCATGGGATTCTCCAGGCAAGAACACTGGAGTGGGTTGCCATTTCCTTCTCCAATGCATGAAAGTGAAAAGTGAAAGCGAAGTCGTTCAGTCGTGTCCGACCCTCAGCGACCCCATGGACTGCAGCCTACCAGGCTCCTCTGCCCATGGGTTTTCCAGGCAAGAGTACTGGAGTGGGGTGCCATTGCCTTCTCCTCTTTTCAGTATACACATGTACAAATGTTCTGTGAATGCTTATGAAAGAATGGGCTTCCCTGGTGGCTCAGATGATAAAGAATCCACCTACAATGCAGGAGACCCAGATTCGGTCCCTGGGTTGTGAAGATACCTGGAGAAGGGAATGGGAATCACTACGCACTCCAATATTCTTGCCTGGAGAATCCCATGGACAGAGGAGCCTGGTGGGCTATAGTCCATGGGGTTGCAAAGAGTCAGACATAACTGAGAAAATAAGCATACACACATGAAAGAATAGACGAAGTGGACAGGTCATTTGGTTCAGTTCAGTTCAGTCGCTCAGTCATGTCCCACTCTTCGCGACTCCATGGACTGTAGCACGCCAGGTCTCCCTGTCCATCATCAACTCCCGGAGTTTACTCAAACTCATGTCCATTGAGTTGGTGATGACATCTAATCATCTCATCCTATGACATCTCATCCTATGTCATCCCCTTCTCCTCCCGCCTTTAATCTTTCCCAGCATCAGGGACTTTTCCAATGAGTCAGCTCTTCGCATCAGGGGGCCAAAATATTGGAGTTTCAGCTTCAATATCAGTCCTTCCAATGAATATTCAGGACTGATTTCCTTTAGGATGGACTGGTTGGATCGATTTCCTTGCAGTCCAAGGGACTCTCAAGAGTCGTCTCCTCACCACAGTCCAAAAGCATCAACTCCTTGGCACTCAGCTTTTTTTATAGTCCAACTCTCACATCCATACATGACTACTGGGAAAACCATAGCCTTGACTAGATGGACCTTTGTTGGCAAAGTAATGTCTCTGCATTTTAATATGCTGTCTAGGTTGGTCATAACTTTTCTTCCAAAGAGTAAGCATCTTTTAATTTCATGGCTGTAGTCACCATCCACAGTGATTTTGAAGCCCCCAAAATAAGGTCTCTCACTGTTCCCCCTGTTTCCCATCTATTTGCCATGAAGTTGGGGGACCAGATGCCATGATCTTAGTTTTCTGAATGTTGAGCTTTAAGCCAACATTTTCACTCTCCTCTTTCACTTCCATCAAGAGACTTTAGTTCTTCTTCACTTTCTGCCATAAGGGTGGTATCATCTGCATATCTGAGATTATTGATATTTCTCCTGGCAATATTGATTCCAACTTGTGCTTCCTCCAGCCCATTGTTTCTCATGATTTACTCTGCATATAAGTTAAATAAGCAGGGTGACAATACTTGACATACTCCTTTCCCTATTTGGAACTAGTCTGTTGTTCCACATCCAGTTCTAACTGTTGCTTGTTCACCTGCATACAGATTTCTCAAGAGGCAGGTTAGGTGGTCTGGGAATCCCATCTCTTGAAGAATTTCCCACAGTGTGTTGTGATCCACATAGTCAAAGGCTTTGGCATAGTCAATAAAGCAGAAGTAGACGTTTTTCTGGAACTCACTTGTTTTTTCGATAGTCCCACTGGAAATGTGAAGGTAAACCCTGCCTTGTGCCTCCATTTTCTTGCATTTTTATTCAGATCAAATCAGTTTACAATGAACATCAAGGGAAATCATTAAGGGGATAACATGTCAAAAATGGTGACATGTGATTTCAAGAATGCATATGAAAGGGAAGGGAAGAAACTGGCTTAGCCCAGTTTGCTTTGATGATGAAAAGGCTGGTGGATTGAAGGTAGTTTGTTTATGAGAACAAATGTGATTTTTAGCACAGACCAGGAAGGCTATCTCCTTGATCTATCCTGAAAAATGGGGGTCCCCCAAAAAATGTCAGGTTGTTCTCCTAGATTTGCTACAGCCTGAGGAAAGTTCTCCATGTACATGTGCAATTGACAAAGATTAATGATGATATGAATAGATGGGCTGATAAGATAAGTGGATGAGTGGATGATGTGTAGGTACATTTGACTATACTACCAAACTTTAATAGAAGTAAGGCATTATTAACTAGGAAGAAGGTTACTTTCAGGACAGAAACTTAAAAACATATCAAAATAATATTTTAGAGCTTAAAATGTATTCATATATTAGATTATGATAAGGCATTTATAAGAGGAAAAATGAGAAAGGTGAGCATGAAGCGAGCAATCTGATTTATTTAATAAATAGAGGGTAATTATTGGGACTGAATGATTTTCAAAGCAAAGCAAATCCTATAATTGTCTATATTAAACCTGACAAGGACATAACAACATGTTGTTATTTTAGTGGGCTGGAAATAAAACTGCCTAGCTGGACCCTTCATCTAATTCTTAGGATTGATGACATCTATACCAGCTTAATGGAGGGACATGTTCAGTGAGTGTTCCCCTCACACCAAAATGTAGAACTCATGCATTTTTCATCCACACAGAATTTTGCTGCCTGTTCAACTTTCTTTGAGGGAATTTACTGATCTGTATTATATTCTAAACCACACAAAAAGAGATTTTTGTATAGGAATTTTGTTTGCAGACATGAACGTTGAGATGAACTCCCCTCTACATGCACTCCTCCAGGACAGACTATATCTCTACATTTCTGTCCTCTCATTGCACTCTGTGCTTCTAGAACAGTAGGACTGCATAACACAGTTTACATCTATGTCTATTTCTTTTGTTAGATTAAGACTTCCCCCAAAGTATCTAGAATTGTGCCCAGCATGCAGTCTCTGTCTTTTCTTTTCTGTGTAGGAATCCCTTACTGATCTTTAAAGGCTTAGCTCAGAAGTCAACCATCATGCTCCTCAAGAACAGTTACTTGCTTCCTATTCTGAGCTCCCACCACACTTCATTCGTAATGCTGTTAAGGTGCTTACCTCAATATACTATCATTTATATAGATAAATGATTCCCCTATTGAACTATGAACACCTAAAGGGAAAAATGCTGCATTTTCACCATCTTTGCCTTAGTGCCTAACATATTGTCTGCCACACATTAGATACTAAATATGTATCTGTTGAATTAAACTGAGATGAATAGTTTTTCCAACAATACATAACAAACTAAAAACAAAACTCTCTGAAATAGAATTGCAGTTCAAATTAGTAAATGTGAGTAAATTCCAACTCTCAGGATAATGATTAGGGATGAAGAAGAAATGCTCTTGGGCTTGATAAAAGATCAAATAGGCATTTGCACTAATAAATTATTATATGTGCTTTCATTTCTGGTCCTTTGCTGTGAGGTGACCACTAGGTTAGCATCATTTTGTATTATAAATATTGTAGGAATAAATTCTTAATCAGGGTCACCAGAAAATTACATCACTCAGCACATATAAAACTCTAAAATCTAAATTTAAAAGGAGGCTTCCTAGTGATGCTAGTGGTAAAGAACCTGCCTGCCAATGCAAGAGATGTAAGAGACATGGGTTTGATCCCTGGATCAGGAAGATCCCCTGGAGAAGGAAATGGCAACCCACTCCAGTATTCTTGCCTGGAGAATCCCATGGACAGAGGAGCCTGGCAGGCTATAGTCCTTAGGGTCACCAGGAGTCGGACATAATTGAAGCAACTTGATCCACACTTGCAGAAAAAAATCCATGTTACTCCTCTTTATTCTCTAAAACTAGCATGTCAACAAGAATAGTTCAAGTAACCAAAAACTACTCACACTTTTTTAATTAGACATCTACAGCAGATTTGGATTTTTATATAACTCAATAAGGCATTGAGACGACTCATTGTTAGAAACATTTCACATATAAAATTTAAAACTTGGAAGAAGAGAATTTAAAAAGAAAGGAGTTAACGTGAATCTAATCATGATGAGATAGTTGGAAAATTAAAACAAAGGAATAATCTACAAACCAATGGCTACAGTCCGTAGGGTCACAAAGAGTCTGACACAGCTGAGTGACTGAGCATGCATGCAAGCACTACAAACCAATTGACCTCTATTCTTCCAAAAGATCAACATAGTAAGGGTAAAATTCAGTCCGAAAAACTGTTCTTAATTAAAGAAGACTAAAAAAATTTGGCAAATAAATGCAACAAGTGACCTTGGATAAAAATAAAAAGCATTAAAGGACATAGATAAAACAATTCAAGAAATTTGAATGATTATGTTATATAAGATAATGCTATCGTATCAGTGATAAATGTCCCAAATTGAATAATTTTATTATGGTTATGTAAAAGAATGCATTATTCCTGGGAAACACATGTTGAAGTATTTTTAGGTCAAGAGATATCATGTCTGTAATTTCTTGCCAAATGATTCTGTGAAAAATAACAACTATGAATACAGATTAATTTATTCTTACAATTTTTGAAAATTTTTAACATAAAAAATAAAAATGATAAAAATAAATAAAGGGACTAATCTAGAGAAACTCTTGTACATGTGTATCAGGAGACATGTATAAGTTTATAGCAGCACATGCACGCTCATATCATCAAAAAGTTAAACAACCCTACAGTTATTCACTAATCATGGGTAAATAAATTACAGTATATGTATACAATGTAATACTACAGAGCAGTAAAATGAATCAGCTAGAGTTACACAGCACAACATGGGTGAATTTCTAAAACATAAAAATCAGAGAATGAAGGTGGAAAAGACATCATGTTGCATGACTCCATTTATTTAAAGTTCAAAATCAGGCAAAAGTAAAGATAACTTAAGGTAAAAGTCTAAGATAATCAAGGGTAAAAAGTCATTATTATAAAACCATTTATCATCTGAAAAAAAAATAATAGCTTTATTTGTATTGAATACCTTGCTGCCCTTTACTAGTTGTGCTCTTCTCCCGCTCCCCTTCACCCTCCTGGTTTTATTAACTCTTTATGGGACTGTGCTCAGGAAACTTCAAAAACTGTGGTTTCATCACCTGTGGGAGCTCAGTTGAGGGTTTCTGTTTGTTTGTTTCATATTTACTGTCATTCTAATGAGTATCATAATTCATGAAAGAGGCTGGTGACAGAGAAACCACAAACTATCATGTTGAGATGCCTGCCATAAATCTATTTATCTCTATCTATATGTATTTTATTTATCTCAGCACTGGAAAAAGGATATTGTATTAGAAATTTGTTCCTAGGATCCTTAGTCCTTTTTCCATTCATCTTCTCCATTAAATGCCACTTCCTTTTCTTCTATCATTGTGAGGTTACAATGATATTTTACAATGTAAAATATCTACCATTTCTTCTCAAAATAGCACCTCCCCCAGAAAAGGACAGAAATGGAAGTCTACTCATAGTCACAGCTAACACAGCCATTAATAATGCTTGGAGACACACTTTGAGCTTGGGGATAGAGATAAATAGACTGGAGATTTAGATACCCAAAGCCATACAGCATGGTAAACATTTTAAAGAATTTTATTATTAAGCTCTGGAGAAGAATATGGGGGCAAGGGAAACACTTTTGATAACTGAATTCAGGTATCTAAAGAAGTGTCACATGCAAGCTGGATGTGATTTGTTCTTCATGACCTCAAGGGACAGAACTTGGATCAATGGGTGAAAGCTTCAGGAAGATTGATCTGAATCAACATAAGGGAGAGCCATGAAGAAATATGATAGCACCATAGAGAAGTGAATTGCATATTTCAAGAAGCATTATAAAAGAGGTTAACCAAGTAATGGCATAGGACTGAAGGGTAAAATAATTAATTTTTTAGGGTTCTAAGTTTCTAGGTTCTGTGCAGTTTCCAGGTATGAAAGAGGATGCTGAACTAGCAGTTAAGAGTCCAGAGTCATTGCACTGAAGTTCAGTTCAGTCACTCAGTCGTGTCTGACTCTTTCTGATTCCATGAACTGCTGCACGCCAGGCCTCCCTGTCCATCATGAACTCCCGGAGTTCACCCAAACCCATGTCCATCGAGTTGGTGATGCCATCCAACCATCTCATCCTCTGTCATCCCCTTCTTCTCCTGCCCTCAATCTTTCCCAGCATCAGGGTCTTTTCCAATGAGTAAGCTCATCACATCAGGTGGCCAAAATATTGGAGTTTCAGCTTCAACATCAGTCCCTCCAATGAACACCAGGACTGATCTCCTTTAGGATGGACTGGCTGGATCTCCTTGCAGTCCAAGGGACTCTCAAGAGTCTTCTCCAACAACACAGTTAAAAGCATCAATTCTTCGGTGCTCAGCTTTCTTTATAGTCTAACTCTCACATCCATACATGACTACTGGGAAAACCATAGCTTTGACTAGATGGACCTTTGTTGGCAAAGTAATGTCTCTGCTTTTTAATATACTGTCTAGGTCATAACTTTCCTCCCAAGGAGTAAGCATCTTTTAATTTCATGACTGCAATCACCTTCTGCAGTGATTTTGGAGCCCAGAAAAATAAAGTCTGACACTGTTTCCACTGTTTCCTCATCTATTTGCCATGAAGTGATGGGACTGGATGCCATGATCTTCGTTTTCTGAATGTTGAGCTTTAAGCCAACATTTTCACTCTCCTCTTTCACTTTCATCAAGAGGCTTTTCAGTTCCTCTTCACTTTCTGCCATAAGGGTGGTGTCATATGCATATCTGAGGTTATTGATATTTCTCCCAGCAATCTAGATTCCAGCTTGTGCTTCTTCCAGCCCAGCCTTTCTCATGATGTAGTCTGCATATAAGTTAAATAAGCAGGGTGACAATATACAGCCTTGACGCACTCCTTTTCCTATTTGGAACCATTCTGTTGTTCCATGTCCAGTTCTAACTGTTGCTTCCTGACCTGCATACATGTTTCTCAAGAGGCAAGTCAGATGGTCTGGTATTCCCATCTCTTTCAGAATTTTCCACATTTTATAGTGATTCACACAGTCAAAGGCTTTGGCATAGTCAATAAAGCAGAAATAGATGTTTTTCTGGAACTCTCTTGCTTTTTCTAAGATCCAGCAGATGTTGGCAATTTGATCTCTGATTCCTCTGCCTTTTCTAAAACCTGCTTGAACATCAGAAGTTCACGGTTCATGTATTGCTGAAGCCTGGCTTGGACAATTTTGAGCATTACTTTACTAGCATGTAAGATGTGTGCAATTGTGTGGTAGTTTGAGCATTCTTTGGCATTGCCTTTCTTTGGGATTGGAATGAAAACTGACCTTTTCCAGTCCTGTGGCCACTGCTGAGTTTTCCAAATTTGCTGGTATATTGAGTGCAACACTTTCACAGCATCATCTTTCAGGATTTGAAATAGCTCAACTGGAATTCCATCACCTCCACTAGCTTTGTTCATAGTGATGCTTCCTAAGGCCCACTTGACTTCACATCCAGGATGTCTGGCTCTAGGTGAGTGATCACACTGTCATGATTATCTGGTTCGTGAAGATCTTTTTTTGTACAGTTCTCTGTATTCTTGCCACCTCTTCTTAATATCTTCTGCTTCTGCTAGGTCCATACCATTTCTGTCCTTTATTGTGCCCATCTTTTCATGAAATGTTCCCTTGTTATCTCTAATTTTCTTGAAGAGATCTCTAGTCTTTCCCATTCTGTTGTTTTCCTCTATTTCTTTACATTGATCGCTGAGGAAGGCCTTCTTATGTCTCCTTGCTATTCTTTGGAACTCTGCATTCAAATGGGTATATCTTTCCTTTTTCCTTTGCTTTTCCCTTCTCTTCTTTTCACAGCTATTTGTAAGGCCTCCTCAGACAGCCATTTTGCTTTTTTGCATTTCTTTTTCTTGGGGATGATCTTAATCCCTGCCTCCTGTACAGTGTCACAAACCTTTGTCCATAGTTCATCAGGCACACTGTCTATCAGATCTAGTCCCTTAAATGTATTTGTCACTTCCACTCTATAATCATAAGGGATCTGATTTAGGTCATACCTGAATGGTCTAGTGGTTTTCCCCACTTTCTTCAATTTAAGTCTGAATTTTGCAATAAGGAGCTCATGATCTGAGCCACAGTCAGCTCCCAGTCATGTTTTTGCTGACTGCATAGAGTTTCTCCATCTTTGGCTGCAAAGAATATAATCAATCTGATTTCAGTGTTGACCATCTGGTGATATCCATGTGTAGAGTCTTCTCATGTTCAGGAAGAATCAATTTGAGAGGAATTACCCTCCAAGAGTTGTTTTGGCTTTGGCTTCTATGAAATATCAGTATATTACCTGGAATTAAGTATCACAGTTTCTTTTTCATTATTTTGTTTTGTTACTAAGTAATACATAGGAGCAAAATTAATTGGTCACATATTGCTCACAGTATAAGTCTTTATAGTGTGTATGAATAGCTTACAGCATCCTTGATACCCCAGGAACCAGAGAGTCAGCTGTGTTTGTGTTTCATTATAAATTTTACAAAAGAGGGAAAACTCTTTATCTTGGCACTAAGATTCAGGACTATGGACAGGAAAGAAGGCTCATTTCCTGTCCTACTATTCCTATCTCTATACAGGGAATTCATATCTACCCTTCAACTGCACTATAGTTTTTATCAATTTCTAATAGAGAAGTATATCAGTCAGGGTTCTGGCAGGAAATAGAATTCTACTGGGTGACTCAATGAGGAGATTTTAATAAAGGACTACATTCAGATATGTGAATGGGGTTTAGGAAAACAACAAGGACGGTTGAGGCATCCAAGGATGAGTCATAACTGGAAGCCATTACCAACCCTAGGATTGAAGAGGTAACGGGAGGAAATAGTATCACATAAACTACTGAGAGCTGAAACCGTGGAGGAGACACGCAGCAGAGGCTATACTCATGGAGAGATTTGACCACAGCCCGAACTAAGGCACAGAGATGAGTGGAATAGGGAAGAGATATCCCAACTTTTCTATCTTCTTGTTCTGTGGTCTCATGCTGGTGCCTCCATTTAACTGAGTCAATGAAGCAAATTCAGAAACTCAGGACAAGCTCATAAGTGCTTGTCTCCTAACTCCCATTTCAGATCTCTTCCCATAGCAGCATACTTTCATGGGGACATAGTCTAGAAATAGTGATGACACACACCTGTAAGTAATTTAGCCCATATGCCACTTGGAGAGAAAAATGATGCACAGGGTCACATTTATTGAAATTTCATCTTCATCTAAAAATTAATTCAGAAACTATATGGTGCTAGAGACAGAAATTATCTCAGACCTCATGGATCTTGTGCAAATATAACAGTACCTGGAGACATTCTCAGCAAAAAGAAGAGGGGATATAGATGCTATAGGCAAAAATAAATGTTTGGCTATACAGATATACGTATCTGGGGTATATTGTGTAGATGTCTCTGTGTGTGTGCCTTTGGTGAGTATGCACATATCTGTATATGTATACTGAATATCCTCCATTTCCCTTCTTCATATCCCTCCCCAGATCTACTCTCCACTCTTCTCTATCTACTTTGTATTCTGGCAGCCTGAGCTATGTAAATTATGTCAATAGGTTTACTCACCCTCTGGCCTCCTGTTCAGACTATGGGAGGAGCAATAGCTGAAGATTAGAAGGCAGTAAAAAAGGAAGGTCTGAATATTTATTCCTCTGACTCTCCTTATTCCCCTGATTCTCTTTGTAGGGTCACTATGGCTGGCCACCTCCTGAACTGAAAATCACAGTTTCTATCATGTAATCTATTTTTCTTTACAGGTTCCCTTGTTTCTCCTTCTCTTGTCCCTTCAGGGTTGATGGTACCTTGCTGTTACCATCTTCTGTAACTCTGGTTTCCCTGAACCCTGCTCACTTCTTGTAAATAGTACCTTTATTAAAGTCTTCTCAGAATACTCAATTTGAGTGTGCCATCTGTTTCCAGCAGAAACTCTGACTGATACAATATGTCTTAACAACTTATAAGGATCAATAGTGTCTTTCCAGTCTACTGTAACTTTCCATGTTTTAAAAAATTATATTTGCTTGGTAATAATCTGGGTCTGTTAGACTGTGAGGTCTTCAACAGATCCTTCAGCAAGGATCATATCATATACATGGTTGTAACATTAGCAGGCCTAAATAGCTCCTGACCATAGCTGGCAGTCAACAATTATTCTGAGGAATTGAATTTAACTGAAATACAACAGCTATTCCTAGATGCTGATCTTGAATGAACAAGATAAATATTATTTTAATCATGATATAAAAAGTCACATGATCCTAAAGAATTTGGGGATGTTAACTTGCTGAACATAATACCCATTTTAATGTCTTCTTCATGCAGAAATAAATGGTGTTTAAGGGTATTATAGAGCTTGCTGTGTAATTACATTAATCAGAGAGTGCCTCTTCTGTTGGTTCCTTTGCTGTTGCCATGGTAGCAACTACATGTTTGCAAGTAAAGAGCACATGTAGAACCCATTCTTAATTACAAGTGTAGCACTACATTTCAGAGAACACAATAAATACGGAGGTCATGGAGAGCATAGAAAAGAGATATGATGAAAAGAGATTTGCTTTCCTATCTCTTAGTTATTCCCAAACCCTTTATTAACATGTTCTGACTCCCTATTACCCTTTTCTTTCACTGCAGTAAAAAGGCCTCTGCAGACACCCACCAAATTATAATCCTCTGTTCCTGAAATGATCCAGAACTTTTCCTGAAAAAAAATGTCAGTAGGAAATTAAGTCCTGTCATAACAAAAATACAGTGGAATAAAATTGTCCAGTGCCAATTTTCTAAGAAAACTGACACTACCTTCCATCTTTTCTGATATCATGGCCAAGTATCAAGGCTTTCCTTCTTTGTATTATTAAGAATTCTTATTTGTGTTTAAATACCTTGCTTGGCTGTGCATTGTGGGTAATAGCTCTTGCCATTCACAAGGATATTGCCAAGATTAGCTAATTACTGAATACTAAAAAATAAATAAACCAAAAGGTATAATGTAAAGGCTAAAAAGAATTTTCCAGTCAAAGGTTTCTCATTAAATCAGGGATAAATAATGCTTTTTCTTTCTTTCTCCCTACTTTTCAGATATTGCTTAAGGAAGATAACACATTCTTTGGAGAAATAAGAGATGGTCTTTCCTTAATTCTAATTAAGATACTCCAAAGAAGAACCATATGCCAACTCAATTTAGTTGAAAATTTTCTATTTATTTTAAATAGTCTCAAAGTTTAATCACATAATTTAGCATTCCTTTTTTCCAATAAAAATAATCTTACATTGGCAATAAATTATTATGCAGTAACACATTTGTTTTGCCTCTTTTTGGTCTTCAACTCATAAATGTTGATCATTTGTTTATTTATCCTTTCTATTAGCATTTTGCCAAATACTTATTATGTACTTGACATTTTCCCAGACTCAGAGGATACTGAAATGAATAGTTATAACTCTCCAAAAGCTTATATCTACTGGAAGAGATAGACACAACTATTTATGGTCTATGAAAATCTTAGTGGGAACCACTTATCTTTGCTTCCTGAGCATGTTCATCCTCCAGAAGCCTAGTCCAAGATAGTTCTCATGGAAAAGGGAAGGGAAAAAATGACAAGAAGTGCATAAGGGCTCCTGAGTCCTAGGCTTCAAACTGGACCACTGTCACTCCCACTTTATCCTATTGGTCAAGTAAAGTCACAAGGCCAACCCAGATTTATCGGGTAATTATATGGGCTCTATGATTCCCTGCTGGCTCAAACGGTAAAGCGTCTGCCTGCAATGCAGGAGACCCGGGTTGGATCTCTGGGTCAGGAAGATCCCCTGGAGAAGGAAATGGCAATCCACTCCAGTACTCTTGCCTGGAAAATTCCATGGACAAAGGAGCCTGGTGTGCTACAGTCCATGGGGTCGCAAAAAGTCAGACATGACTGAGTGACTTCACTTTCACTACCTCCAGATAGAAGAAGCAGCAAAGTATCAGTGCAAAAGGAGTGGATGTAGGGAGGCAAGGAGGACTGAGGCCATTTTTGCAATCTCTATAGCACCAAATATGGGCTTCCCTGGTGGCTCAGTGGTAAAGAATCTGCCTGCCAATGAAGGAAACATGGGTTTCATCCCTGTATTGGGACGATCCCCTAGAGGAGGAAATGGCAACCCACTCCAGTATTCTTGCAAGGGAAATCCCACGAAAAGAGGAGCCTGGCAGGCTAAAATTCATGGTCACAAAAGAGGACACAACTTAGCAATTAAACAACAACAATAGTATCAAATGTATAGTAATCAACTGAGTGAGAATCAGAAAAGGTTGAATACAGTCTTGAAAGATGAGTAGAATTTTCCATAATGATATGCTTTAAAGGATAAATAAATACTTAAATTGACAGTATAAAACAGAGTCCAAAACATATAATTGAGTAATACCCTGGAGAAATGTGTCCTATTGCTATGTTTCTCACTTAGCTATACCTCTGAAAAGTAAAGTAAGACCTTTTTTTCTGAGCTAGCTAAATTTAAACTCTGATTAAAGTTAATTAAGATCTTACATTCCTACAACCACTTCAGTTGTGGGATTGTAATGTTTAAGAATACTTAAGAACTCTTATCTGCCAACAACCAGAGAATCACAAAAATTCCAGAAACTAGCCTATAATAAGTGCTCCATAAGTATTTCTTTGCTGAATAAACTAATAAATGAGTAAATGAAAGGATGAATAAAGTAACTTTAAAAGACTGGGATGATTTGAGAGAATGGCATTGAAACATATACATTACCATATGCAAAATAGATAGCCTGTGCGATGTATGACGCTGGGCACCCAAAACTTGTGCTCTGTGACAACCTGGAGAGATAGGGTGGAGAGGGATGTTGGGAGGGAGGTTCAGGATGGAGGGGACACATGTATACTGATGGCCAATTCATATTGATGTGTGGCAAAAAATCATCGCAATATTATAAAGTAATTATCCTCCAATTAAAATAAAAGATTGGTTTAAAAAAAAAAAAAGCCAGGTAGTACCAAGAGAGGTGCTGCCACACAAAGCAGTCCAATCTGAGAAGCCTATTTATCCCCACAAGCTTGAGATAGATTCTCTTCTCCCATCAAAAGAAACTGGACATCCCAACCTGGAGAAACTCTTTCCACATCCTCAGACAACACCAGCAGAGACCAGTGGGAATTCCAGTGGCACCAGATAAACTGAGCAGACCAAATTAATATAAGAACTCTGAAAATTGAACTGCCATTGGAACTAGAGCCCACAAAAGTAGACTAAGGCCTTCTTGCTAAACCTAAAATGGGTGACAGCCTACTTAAAGAAAAGATTTAAGTAAGACTCTGAGTCTCCTAACATAATAGCAAAATATTTTGCTACCTTATTTAAAACTCTCCCCTAATTCCAAGAAGCGAGAAAATCACAACTTCACTGAGAAAAAACAATCATCCGATACCAACATCAGGACAAGTCAGATGTTGGAATTATCAGAGAAAGATTTTAAAGCAGCCATCATAAAAAAAGAAAATGTTTCAACAACCAATTACAAATTCTCTTTTAACAAATGAAAAAATAGAAAATTTCAGCAAAGAACCAAAAGTTATAAAAGAACCAAATGGAAATATAAAACTTAAAAATACAATAAGAGGTTAACAAAATACCTTGCTGGATGGGTTCAATAGTAAAGTTAAGATGATATGAAATAGAAGCAGAGAACTTGAGGATATATTAACAGATTTACCTAACCTGAAAACAGAGAAAAATAGACTGAAAAGAAAAACAAACAGAACCTTAAAGACTTGTGAGAGAATGGCAAAGGACTGAAGTATCCTATCATCAAAGTTATAAAAAAAAAAAAAGGAAGTAAAGAATGGGGCTGAAAACTATAAGAAGAAATAATAGCTGAAAAATCACCAAATTTGGCAAGACACAAACCTACAGACTTCAGAAGCTGATTGATACTCAAGTAGGATAAATCCAAAAATATTCACACGAAGACACCTCAGAATCAAAGAAAAAGGAAAAGTCTCTTTAAAACTCAGCAAGAGAAACATCAAATTACCTACAGAGGAACAGCTATTAAAATGATATCTGAAACCATGAAGGCCAGAAGGAAGTGGAAAACTTTTTCAAGCACTGAAAGAAAAGAACTATGAACTTGAAATTCTATATCTAGTGAAACTATCTTTCAATATATAATGAAGGGGAAATAAAAAATTTTTCAAATTAAGGAAAACTAAAAGGATTTCTCACTAGCAAATACAGCCTTAAAGATTGCTTAAAGAAATTTCTTCAGATGAAAATGAAATAATAAAAGAAGGAATCTCAGATCATCAGGAAGAAAGAAAGAATAATGGAAAGAACAAAAAATATTGGTATATAAAATAGATTATCATCTGCATGAATTGTCCAAGCAATACTTGATAATTAAAACAAAAATTATAATACTATCTGATACTAAAGACAATGATATTTAAAGGTGGGGAGTGTAAATGAAATGGTAAATGGAATAATAATGGTAGACAGATAAGATCAGTCGCTCAGTCATGTCCGACTTTGTGCGACCCCATGAATCACGGCACGCCAGGCCTCCCTGTCCATCACCAACTCCCAGAGTTCACTGAGACTCACATCCATCGAGTCAGTGATGCCATCCAGCCATCTCATCCTCTGTCATCCCCTTATCCTCTTGACCCCAATCCCTCCCAGCATCAGTCTTTTCCAATGAGTCAACACTTCGCATGAGGTGGCCAAAGTACTGGAGTTTCAGCTTTAGCATCATTCCTTCCAAAGAAATCCCAGGGCTGATATCCTTCAGAATGGACTGGTTGGATTTCCTTGCAGTCCAAGGGACTCTCAAGAGTCTTCTCCAACACCACAGTTCAAAAGCATAAATTCTTCGGTGCTCAGCCTTCTTCACAGTCCAACTCTCACACGCATACATGACCACAGGAAAAACCATAGCCTTGACTAGACGGACCTTTGTTGGCAAAATAATGTCTCTGCTTTTGAATATGCTATCTAGGTTGGTCATAATTTTTCTTCCAAGGAGTAAGCGTCTTTTAATTTCATGGCTGCAGTCACCATCTGCAGTGATTTTGGAGCCCAGAAAAATAAAGTCGGACACTGTTTCCACTGTTTCCCCATCTATTTCCCATGAAGTGGTGGGACCGGATGCCATGATCTTCGTTTTCTGAATGTTGAGTTTTAAGCCAACTTTTTCACTCTCCACTTTCACTTTCATCAAGAGGCTTTTTAGTTCCTCTTCATTTTCTGCCATAAGGGTGGTGTCATCTGCATATCTGAGGTTATTGATATTTCTCCGGCAATCTTGATTCCAGCTTGTGCTTCATCCAGCCCAGCGTTTCTCATGATGTACTCTGCATATAAGTTAAATAAGCAAGGTGACAATATACAGCCTTGATGTACTCCTTTCCTGATTTGGAACCAGTCTGTTCAATCCCCAGTTCTAACTGTTGCTTCTTGACGTGCATACAGATTCCTAAAGAGGCAGGTCAGGTGGTCTGGTATTCCCATCACTTGAAGAATTTTCCTCAGTTTGTTGTGATCCACACAGTCAGAGGCTTTGGCATAGTCAATAAAGCAGAAGTAAATATTTTTCTGGAACTCTCTTGCTTTTTGATGATCCAATGGGTGTTGGCAATTTGATCTCTGGTTCCTCTGCCTTTTGTAAATCCAGCTTGAACATCTGGAAGTTCATGGTTCACGTACTGCTGAAGCCTGGCTTGGAGAATTTTGAGCATTACTTTGCTAGCATGTGAGATGAGTGCAATTGTGTAGTAGTTTGAACACTCTTTGGTACTGCCTTTCTTTTGGATTGGAATGAAAACTGACCTTTTCCAGTTCTGTGGCCACAAATGAGTTTTCCAATTTTGCTGGCATATTGAGTGCACTACTTTCACAGCATCATCTTTCAGGATTTGAAATAGCTCTGCTGAAATTCCATCACCTCCACTAGCTTTGTTCGTAGTGATGCTTCCTAAGACCCCCTTGACTTCGCATTCCAGGATGTTTAGGTCTAGGTCAGTGATCACACCATCGTGGTTATCTGGGTCATGAAGGTCTTTTTTGTACAGTTCTTCTGCGTATTGTTGCCACCTCTTCTTAATATCTTCTGCTTCTGTTAGGTCCATACCATTTCTGTCCTTTATTGTGCCCATCTTTGCATGAAATGGTCCCTTGTTATCTCTAATTTTCTTGAAGAGATCACTAGTCTTTCCCATTCTATTGTATTCCTCTATTTTCTTGCACTGATCACTGAGAAAGGCTTTCTTATCTCTCCTTGCTATTCTTTGGAACTCGGCATCAAACGGGTATATATTGCCTTTTCTCCTTTGCCTATCACTTCTCTGCTTTTCCCAGCTATTTGTAAGGCCTCCTCAGACAACCATTTTGCCTTTTCGCATTTCTTTTTCTTGGGAATGGTCTTGATCACTGCCTTCTGTACAATATCATGAACCTCCGTCCATAGTTCTTCAGGCACTCTGTCTATCAGATCTAAACCCTTGAATCAATTTCTCACTTCCTCTGTATAATCATAAGGGATATGATTTAGGTCATACCTGATTGGTCTAGTGGTTTTTCCTACTTTCTTCAATTTAAGTCTGAATTTTGCAATAAGGAGTTCATGATCTGTGCCACAGTCAGCTCCTGGTCTTGTTTTTGCTGACTGTATAGAGCATCTCCATCTTTGCCTGCAAAATCTTATTATTTACCATCTGGTGATGTCCATGTGTAGAGTCTTCTCTTGTGTTGTTGGAAGAGTGTTTTTGCTATAAGTGCGTTCTCTTGGCAAAACTCTGTTAGCCTTTGCCCTGCCTCATTTTGTACTCCAAAGTTAAATTTGCCTGTTTTTCCAGGTATCTCTTGACTTCCTTCTTTTGCATTGCAATCCCTTTTAATGAAAAGGACATCTTTTTTGAGTGTTAGTTCTTGAAGGTCTTGTAGGTTTTCATAGAACTGTTCAGCTTCTTCAGTATTACTCATTGGCATAGACTTGGATTAGAAGTGGTAAAATGTTAATATCAGTAGATATCCTAGATAGACAGATTAAGGTGGATTCTAATCTAATTTTGGACTTTCCTGGTGGTTCAATTCTGATTGCAATATGGGAGGCCCAGGTTAGATCCCTGGATTAGGAAGATTCCCTGGAGAAGGAAATGGCAACCCAGTCCACTTCTTTCCTGAAGAATCCCATGGACAGAGGAGCCTGACAGGCTATAGTCCATGGGGTTGCAAAGAGTCAGACATGCTGAACAACTAACATACTAATCCAATATCACTGGTGTCATTTTTAAAAGAATAAATTTGGACATTGTGTTAGACATGTATGGAGGAAGAATTATGTGAAGGGATACACGGAGAAAACCATGTGGAGATGGAAGTAAAGATTGGAATTATGCTGACACAGACCAAGGAATAACTGGGGCTGCTAGAAACTGGAAGAGTCAAGGAAAGATCCTTCCCTTGTAGGTCTCAGAGGGATCATGGCCCTGACAACATCTTGAGCCTCCAATAAGAGACAATAAATTTCTATTGTTCTAAGTCATTCAGTTTGTGAGATTTTGTTATGGCAGCTGTTAGGAAATAAATACAAATATGAACAACTATATGCTCATAAATTGTGAGGGATTTGATTTAGGTCATACCTTAATGGTCTAGTGTTTTTCCCTACTTTCTCCAATTTAATTCTGAACTTTGCAATAAGGAGTTCATGATCTGAGACACAGACAGCTCCCACTGGATCATCAAAAAAGCAAGAGAGTTCCAGAAAAACATCTACTTCTGCTTTATTAACTATGTCAAAACCTTTGACTATGTGGATCACAACAAACTGTGGAAAATTCTTCAAGAGATGAGAATACCAGACCACCTGACCTGCCTCCTGAGAAATCTGTATGCACGTCAAGAAGCAACAGTTAGAACTGGAGATGGAACAACAGACTGGTTCCAAATAGGAAAAGGAGTACGTCAAGGTTGTATATTGTCACCTTGCTTATTTAACTTATATGCAGAGTACATCATGAGAAACGCTGGGCTGGATGAGGCACAAGCTGGAATCAAGATTGCCCAAAGAAATATCAATAACCTTGGATATGCAGATGACACCACCCTTATGGCAGAAAGCAAAGAAGAAATAAAGAGCCTCTTGATGAAAGTGAAAGAGGAGAGTGAAAAAGCTGGCTTAAAACTCAACATTCAGAAAACTAATATCATGGCATCTGGTCCCATCATTTCATGACAAACAGATGGGGAAACAATGGAAACAGTGAAAGACCTTATTTTGGGGGTCTCCAAAATCACTGCAGATGGTGACTGCAACCATGAAATTAAAAGATGCTTGCTCCCTGGAAGAAAAGCTATGACCAACCTAGACAGCATATTAAAAGCAGAACTACCCAGAGGGATGGTACGAGGAGGGAGGAGGGAGGGGGTTTGGGATGGGGAACTCGTGTATACCTGTGGTGGATTCATGTTGAGGTATGGCAAAACCAATACAATATTGTAAAGTAATTAACCTCCAATTAAAATAAATAAATTCATATTTTAAAAATAAATAAAACTTCACCATTAAAAAAAAATTTAAAAAAGCAGAGACATTACTATGCCAACAAAGGTCCATCTAGTCAAAGCTATAGTTTTTCCAGTAGTCATGTATGGATGTGAGAGTTGGACTATAAAGAAAGCTGAGTGCCATAGAATTGATGCTTTTGAACTGTGGTGTTGGAGGAGACTCTTGAGAGTCCCTTGGACAGCAAGGAGATCCAACCAGTCCCTCCTAAAGGAGATGAGTCCTGAATATTCATTGGAAGGCCTGATGCTGAAAATGAAACTCCAATACTTTGGCCACCTGATGTGAAGAACTGACTCCTTGGAAAAGACCCTGATGCTGGGAAAGAGTGAAGGTGGGAGGAGAAGGGGACGACAGAGGATGAGATGGCATCACCAACTCAATGGACATGAGTTTGAGCAAGCTCCAGGATTGGTGATGGACAGGAAAGCCTGGTGTGCTGCAGTCCATGGGGTTGGAAAGAGTCGGACACAACTGAGTGACTGAACTGAACTGAACTGATGCTCATAAATATGACAGCTTAAAAGAAATGGACCAATTTCTACCAAATTCAACCAAAATGAAATAGATCATCTGAATTGTCCTATTCAGGAAATTGAATCTATAATTTAAAAGCTACTGAAAAAGAAATTACAGATAGTTGCACACCACTTGGGGAAATTAGGATCTCTGTGCTAGTCTTAGAACTGCATGTGATCTACAATTATCTCAAAAGTTTCCAATTTAAAAACAGGTTGCACAGAACTTATTGAGAGCAATCAGGACATAATCTAGGCATTCTTTATCTTCCCTTAAACAGAGACCTATATTTCTGTTGGGATATGTCTTTAGGACTTTAAAAACCTCTCATGTTGCCACCTGTCTTGCGAGCTCCTCCTCTATGAAGTGAATTTACATAAGGCTTTGAAGTACTAGAATTTGCAAGTAATAGTAGCAGAAAGAAAAATACTTTCAAATACCTTGTCAGAGTAGAAAGTAAAGATCTAAACCAATTACACATATATACTCTCTCAGCATAATATTAAACTTTCAAGAAACAGACTAGGCAGCAGTTTTCAGAGAATTTTTTTCTTCTTATTTCTCCTTGTTTCCTAGGATAATTTGATTCTATGATTAAAATTTAGAATAAAAAAGACAAAGAACAAAAGATAGAAAGAAGCAGTAGACTCAGGATCCTGGACTCTAGTGCCAAATTTGCTACTATCTATCTGTGTGAGTTTAGGCAAAACTACTCTATTTTTTTGCATCTCAATTTCCCGGTAAAGATAAAAGCATTAGACCAAGCCCCAAGATCCCTTCCAGCTTGAAAATATTCTATGATCCTATGAAATTTAAAATGTGGATGCAAATATGTTTGATGATGTTTTATCCCATTCCTTCATTAGGCTTAATTTAATAAAGTTCTCCACAGTAAGTTCAATTGGCAATCCAAGTATTCATTTCAGCTGTGTAAATGATGCCCCTCATTCCAGCATAACTGTTCAGGTTTCATTATCAAGTCTCTAAGTGCTAATTAACTTTGAAGCAGCTCTCCAATATCGGCTCCATTACAATTCACACCAAACTGCTTCTATCTGCTTCCGAATTTTCTCCTCAAATTTTTTTCAGACACATGGAGTGTGTAATTTACTGCTATTCTAAACCACTTACTTTTGATGTTCCTCTTTTTCATTCATTCCTTTGAGTGAAATAATGTTAAAGTATGAAGAGATTGAAGAGGACATCAATCACATAGCAGCTTTAAGATTTCTAATGCTTTGGGGGGATCTTGCCCAATAGGCTTCTGGGGCTCAGATATCACCATTTCT
Source organism: Bubalus bubalis (assembly GCF_019923935.1). NCBI lineage: Eukaryota > Metazoa > Chordata > Mammalia > Artiodactyla > Bovidae > Bubalus > Bubalus bubalis. The sequence goes on from NC_059181.1 coordinate 19,885,192, forward strand.
CAAAATAAGAGCTACCCTTGATACAGTGCAAATTTTTCTTTTTTCACTCGACTATTGCTTTATCAGATGGTCCAGTCCTTCAAGAAAATGTTGGGTAGGAAAACTATCTGTAGTACTCATCTCCTCTTATTAGCTGATCCTCACTCCCTACCAAAAACCTTAAATATCTTATTGAATCTTCACATCAGAGCTGCTTTTTGAAGGGCAAACCTGGCTGTTGACCACAACTTAATGTATGGTGTCTTCCTTCATGATGTTGTGAAGTGCCTACTGTGAAACTTTTGCCTTTTCATACTGTTGATGGGGTTCTTGTGGAAAGGAGTAGGACAAGGCTGTATATTGTCACTCTGTTTATTTCACTTATACGCAGAGTACATTATGTGAAATGCTGCATTGGATGAATCACAAGCTGGAATCAAGATTTCCAGGAGAAATATCAACAACCTTAGATATGCAAATGATACCACTCTAGCAGCAGAAAGTGAAGAGGAACTAAAGAGCCCCTTGATGAGGATGAAAGAAGAGAGTGATAAAGCTGGCTTAAAACTCAACATTCAAAAATTAAGATCATGGTCCATTGTTCATTGCAGCACTATTTACAATAGCTAGAATATCTAGCAACCTAGATGTCCATTGACAGATGAATGGATAAAGAATTTGTGGTACATATACACAATGGAATATTACTCAGCCATAAAAAGGAATGCATTTAAGTCAGTTCTGATGAGGTAGATGAACCTAGAACCTATTATACAGTGTGAAGTGAATCAGAAAGAGAAAGATAAATATTGTATTCTAAAATATATATGGAATCTAGAAGAATGGTGCTGAAGAATTTATCTACAGGGCAGCAATGGAGAAACAGACATAGAGAATAGACTTATGGACATGGGGAGAGGGGAGGAGAGGGTGAGATGTATGGAAAGAGTAACATGGAAATTTACATTACCATATGTAAAATAGATAGTCAACGGGAATTTCTGTATGGCTCAGGAAACTCAAACAGGGGCTCTGTATCAATCTAGAGGGATGGGATGGGGAGGGAGATGGGAGGGAGGTTCAAAAGGGAGGGGATATATGTATACCTATGGCTGATTCATGTTGAGGTTTGACAGAAAACAACAAAATTCTATAAAGCAATTATCATTCAATAAAAAATAAGGGGTTCAAGATGGGGAACACGTGTATACCTGTGGTGGATTCATGTTGATATATGGCAAAAACAATACAATATTGTAAATTTAAAAAATAAAATAAATAAAAATAAAAAATTAAGATCATGGAATCTAATCCCATCACTTCATGGCCAATAGAAGTGGAAACAGTGACAGATTTTATTTTCTTGGGCTCCAAAATCACTGTGGATGGTGACTACAGCCATGAAATTAAAAGATACTTCCTCCTTGGAAGGAAAGCTATGATAAACCTAGGCAGCTTATTAAAACATAGATATATCACCTTACCAACAAAGATCCATATAGTCAAAAATATGGTTTTTCCAGTAGTCATATATGGATGTGAGAGTTAGACCATAAAGAAGGCTGAGCACCAAAGAACTGATGCTTTCAAATTGTGGTGCTGGAGAAGACACTTGAGATTCCCTTGGACAGCAAGGAGATCAAACAAGTCAATCCTAAAGGACTGAATATTCATTGGAAAGACTGTTGCTGAAGGTGAAGCTCTAATAGTTTGGCCACCTGATGTGAATAGCCAACTCATTGGAAAAGACCCTGATGCTGGAAAAGACTGAAGGCAAAAAGAGAAGGGGGAGGCAGACGATGAGATGGTTAGATAGCATCACCACCTCAATGAACATGAATCTGAGCCAACTCTGGGAGACAGTGAAGGATGGGGAAGTCTGGCATGCTGCAGTTTGTGGGGTCACAAGGAGCTGGACACCACTTACAACTGAAAAACATAATACTATGAAACTAGACTGCTATATTACTCAGGCTTTTTACATTAATGCTGCTTAACAAAGACTTCTCCCTGCCTGTCACTTCTCCAGTTCTCAGTGGTTTACAACCACAAATATGTATTTCTATAGTGCAGTTCTACAGTAAAGTCAGCTGTTGGTCAAATGGACTTGACTGAGCTTACATGGCCTGGCTCCTGGCTAAGAATGACTTCGTGTCTATTTTGTACATCTCTTCATTCTAGAACCAGCAGTTTTTCAAAAATACTTTTCATGGCAATGGATAGGTTTGCAAGGCAGCTAACAGAAACTTTCCATGTTTCTCTGAGGCCTGTAACTGAAAACTGACATACTCTTAATTCTACCCACGTTAAATTGACTAAAGCAAATGATATGACTAAGTCAAACATTAGTGGATTGAGGGAGCACTGGATTGGCCAAAAAGTTTGTCTGGATTTTTCTGTAACATCTAACAGGAAACCTGAATGAACTTTTTGGCCAACCCAATACAGTCTATACGTGGTGAATCCATGGCAAGGGCGGGTAGGGAAAGACTTGTAAACAAATAATACCATCTATCAATTCTGCTTACTACTACAAAGAGACATAAGAACATGCAGCTAGCACTACTTCAATAAGTTGAAGGCATTTTACTTTTTCACCTTCCTATTGGAGAGTGAGAATATGGGTTTTGGAAATGTGCTCTCAACTCCAATGATGTCTACATTATTTCTACTTGACTAGCCTGTGCTGAGATCAACGGTGCTTACAAGGAATAAGGTGAGAAACAGGCTCTGATTTGGAGTAAGAATCCTTAAGGTTTGGGGCAGAGTTTGTGAATCAAGTAGTGTGAGTGTTTTCCTAGTCTTGATTTTCTCAAAAGATTGAGTGGTCTAATAAAGCAAGAGTCAACAAAAACAGCAAAGAAAATTCTGAACTATTGAACAATATATCAAGGGTAACTTTTATCTTAAGAACAGTGAGGTCTGAGCCCCAGAAAATTATTTGACAGGATCCCCCCAAATCACCTACAGCTAAGAGCTTGAACTATATAGTTGGAGAAGGAGTCTCCACTTTAAAATGCAAAATAGCCTTTCTGCACCCCTAGTTTTATTTCCACCCCTTGACCTATTCTCTTAACTGAGATTTGAAGAGATGAAACTTGCCCAAGGGCAGAGAATGCTGCTGCTGCTGCTGCTAAGTCGCTTCAGTCATGTCCGACTCTGTGCGACCCCATAGACGGCAGCCACCAGGCTCCCCCATCCCTGGGATTCTCCAGGCAAGAACACTGGAGTGGGTTGCCATTTCCTTCTCCAATGCATGAAAGTGAAAAGTGGAAGTGAAGTCGCTCAGTCGTGTCCGACTTTTAGCAACCCCATGGACTGCAGCCCACCAGGCTCCTCCGTCCATGGATTTTCCAGGCAAGAGTACTGGAGTGGGGTGCCATTGCCTTCTCTGGAAGTATGTGGCTGATCCCCAATAAGAACTGCCAATAATGAGCATCTTGGAAGCTTGAGGGAGAATTTTTAATTTTCCCGCTGGCATTTGGTGGGCCTGGGACGAGAGATATCTTACAATGAGCAGGACACAGACATACAACAAATGACTGGATTACACTCTACACGAGTTTCTAATGTCTTACCAGATGGTCACACAGATGAAAATCCCATTTATAAGTATCTACACTTAGAACCTAACTCCTGTCACATAAAATGTTTTTTTGCAAAGCATTAATTTGCTGAATTTTCTAGAAATGCAGCCACTGTATAAATCAAAGGAAGACTATATTTTGTTTCATGAGTTTTCTTTGGAATTTTACCAGGTTTTCTTCATTTCTTTTTCAGGAAAATCATATCCCTGAGGCAATGCTGTGTATGTCTTTGAGTTACCAGCACAACATATCTAGATTGGTCTGCAGCTGTAGCTGTTGTATTCACACTTATTATAATAATACATGGAATAATAGATGCCTAAAATGGCAACCCACTCCAGTGTTCTTGCCTGGAGAATCCCAAGGACGGGGGAGCCTGGTGGGCTGCCGTCTATGGGGTCGCACAGAGTTGGACACGACTGAAGCGACTTAGCAGCAGCAGCAGCAGCAGCAGCAAACACATACTGAAACATATTATAAACTACATATTTTTGTGTGATGTATTATATGTAATAAAATACAGTTGAAACAGATTACATGTTATAAAACACATTGAAACACATTTGTTATAAATTACTTTCATTTCTCTTTATATTACAATTTGTATGTCTACTGCTTTCTAAAGGCTTATTTGTTTGAGGACAAGATTAAGATAACAGAGTAGGAGAACACAGGGTTCACCTCCCTCTATGAACACATTAAAAAAAAAAAAAAACTTACATAGGGAGCAATTCTCTCCAAAAACAAACTGAAGACTCACAGGAAGACTCTTATAGAACCAATGCTGTGGGAAAGATCCACACAGAATGAGGTAAGAAGGAAAGAGAAGCAATCAGGCAAGGACCTGTGCCCTCAGGAGGGGATACAGAAGAAGAGAAGGATTACACAGGCTTGGAAATCGTCCAAGGATATATTGTACAGCAATCGGAATATAGTCGATATTTTAAAATAACTTTAAATGGAGTATAATCTATAAAAATATTAAATCACTATGCTGTATACCAGAAACTAATATATGGCAGATCAACTCTACTTCACTAAAAGCAAAAATGAAGAGAATCATATTCTTTCTCTGTAATAACTGATTATGACAGTTGTGATACTCAGTTATAGTCTTTTGCCTGAGTTAGTGTTGAAATAACTAATAATAAACTTCTAATTCTTATAAAAAGTCATCAGCAAAAGTGGGTTATATTATATATGAATTTCATCTCATGGTAATAAAGTACAGTTCAGTTCAGTCACTCTGTTGTGTCCAACTCTTCGCAACCCCATGGACTGCAGCACGCCAGGCCTCCTTGTCCATCACCAACTCCTGGAGTTTATGCAAACTAATGTCCATTGAGTCTGTGATGCCATCCAATCATCTCATCCTCTGTCATCCCCTTCTCCTCCCAACTTCAATATTTCCCAGCATCAGGGTCTTTTCAAATGAGTCAGTTCTTTGCATCAGGTGGCCAAAGTACTGGAGATTCAGCTTCAGCAATAGTTGCTCCAGTGAATATTCAGGACTGATTTCCTTTAGGATGGACTGGTTGGATCTCCTTGCAGTCCAAGGGACTCTCAAGAGTCTCCTCCAACACCACAGCTCAAAAGCATCAATTCTTTGGCACTCAGCTTACTTTACAGTCCATCGCTCACATTCATACATGACTACTGGTAAAATCTTAGCTTTGACAAGAGGGACCTTTGTTGGTTAAGTAATGTCTTCTTTTTAATATGCTGTCTAGGTGGGTCATAACTTTTCTTCCAAGGAGCAAGCATCTTTTAATTTCAAGGCTGCAGTTATCATCTGCAGTGATTTTGGAGACCCCCCACAAAAGGTCTCTCACTGTTTCTGTTGTTTCCCCATCTATTTGCCATGAAGTGATGGGACCAGATGCCATGATATTAGCTTTCTAAATGTTGCATTTTAAACCAACTTTTTCACTCTCCTCTTTCACTTTCATCAAGAGGCTCTTTAGGTTCTTCTTTGCTTTCTGCCATAAAGGTGGTGTCATCTGCATATCTGAGGTTATTGATATTTCTCCGGGCAATCTTGATTCCAGCTTGTGCTTCATCCAGCCCGGCGTTTCTCATGATGTACTATGCATATAAGTTAAATAAGCAGAGTGACAATATACAGCCTTGATATTCTCCTTTCCTGATTTGGAACCAGTCTATTGTTCCATCTCCAGTTCTAACTGGTGCTTCCTGACCTGCATACAGATTTCTCAGGAGGCAGGTCAGGTGGTCTGGTATTCCCATCTCTTGAAGAATTTTCCACAGTTTGTTGTGATCCACACAGTCAGAGGCTTTGGCATAGTCAATAAAGCAGAAGTAGATGTTTTTATGGAACTCTCTTGCTTTTTTGATGATCCAGCAGATGATGGCAATTTGATCTCTGGTTCCTCTTCCTTTTGTAAATCCAGCTTGAACATCTGGAAGTTCACAGTTCATGTACTGTTGAAGCCTGGCTTGGAGAATTTTGAGCATTAGTTTGTTAGGGTGTAAGATGAGTGCAATTGTGTGGTAGTTTGAACATTCTTTGACATTGCCTTTCTTTGGGATTGGAATGAAAACTGACCTTTTCCAGTTCTGTGGCCATGAATGAGTTTTCCTAATTTGCTGGCATATTGAGTGCAGCGCTTTAACAGCATCATCTTTTAGGATTTGAAATAGCTTAACTGGAATTCCATTACCTCCACTAGCTTTGTTCGTAGTATTGCTTCCTAAGGCCCACTTAACTTTGCATTCCAAGATGTCTGGCTCTAGGTGAGTGATCATGATTATCAGGGTCATGAAGATCTTTTTTGTACAGTTATTCTGTGTATTGTTGCCACCTCTTTTTAATATTTCTGCTTCTGTTAGGTCCATGCCATTTCTGTCATTTATTGTGCCCATCCTGACATGAAATGTCCCTTGGTATCTTTTTTTTTTTTTTTTTTTGACTATCCAGGTTTATTTAAAGGTATTTACTCTCACAGATGGAGAAGGCAATGGCACCCCACTCCAGTACTCTTGCCTAGAAAGATACCCTTGGTATCTCTTATAGGGGACTGGAATGCAAAAGTAGGAAGCAAAGAAACACCTGGAGTAACAGGCAAATTTGGCCTTGGAGTACAGAATGAAGCAGGGCAAAGGCTAATGAGTTTTGCCAAGAGAATCCATTGGTTATAGCAAACACTCTCTTTCAACAACACAAGAGAAGACGCTACATATGGACATCACCAGATGGTCAGTACCAAAATCAGATTGATTATATTCTTTGAAGCCAAAGATGGAGAAGCTCTATACAGTCAGCAAAAACAAGACCGAGAGCTTAATGTGGCTCAGATCATGAACTGCTTATTGCCAAATTCAGACTTAAATTGAAGAAAGTAGGGAAAACCGCTAGACCATGGAGGTATGACTTAATGAAATCCCTTAGGATACAGTAGACGTGACAAACAGATTCAAGGGACTAGATCTGATAGACAGAGTGCCTGAGGAGCTATGGATGGAGGTTCGTGACATTGTACAGGAGGCAAAGATCAAGAACATCCCCAAGAAAAAGAAATGTAAAAAGGCAAAATGGTTGTCTGAGGAGGCCTTACAAATAGCTGACAAAAGAAGAGAAGCAAAAGGCAAAGGAGAAAAGGAAAGATATACCCATTTGAATGCAGAGTATCAAAGAATAGCAAGGAGAGATAAGAAAGTCTTCTTCAGTAATCAATGCAAAGAAATAGAGGAAAACAATAGAATGCGAAAGACTAGAGGTCTCTTCAAGAAAAAGAAAGATGGTAATAAAGAGGACCTACAAAATTATGTTATAAAAAGGGAACACTGAACTAGATAGATTTGATAACCCCCTCTATGTCATCCTGCTGTTTCTTTTCCCCCACCTCCTTAATTCTTGATAAATAATTTAGAACTGTGAATTAGTGAAATCAAATTCAGTGAAGCAACCCTGATAAGTGTCTAGTTTATCCACAAATTAAATGTCAATCATTTTTTCTCTTAAAATGTTTTTTACAAATGCTGTTTGACCCCATTCCTTTTCTCTATGCTTTCCCTTCTCTATTCCATTATTATCTTACTCACTTCTTAGCCCTAATCATATGTTATGAAGATCTTTCAGAAAAACAAGAACTAAACCAATAGAGAGGAGCTTCCCAGGTGGTGCTAGTGGTAAAGAAACTGTCTGTCAATGCAAGAGACATAAGACACATGGGTTTGATCCCTGGACCAGGAAGATCCCTTAGAGAAGGAAATGGCAACCCACTCCAGTATTCTTTCCTGGAGAATCCCATGGAGATAGGAGCCTGGAAGGCTACAGTCCAGAGCATTGCAAAGAGTTGGACACAACTGAAAATGCGCCTGCATGCACACAGACCAATAGAGAACTCATTCTATAAAAGTATGAGTGTTTAACAGAGTCAGACTTTCTGGTTTCTTATTTTATTCCTTCTATTAATCTGTTTGGAGTAGGAAATGGCAACCCACTCCAGTATTCTTGCCTGGAAAATCTGATGGACAGAGGAGCCTGATGGGCTACCATCAATGGGGTCACAAAGAGTCGGACACGACTGAGCAATTGAGCATTAATCTGTTATTGAACATTATATCTGATTTATTTCCTTTGTCTCTGAAGTGATCTTATTTCTATCTTACTAAATGTTAAAGTTTTCTAATTCTCTGAATTAAGACAATAGATTTGGAAATAAAGCACTCTATCTGATTCACCTATATAGATCTCTACTCAAATTATGTTCTTCTACATTAGCCAAATTTATTACTATGTGTTAGGTCATGGTAAGCACTGGGTGAGAAGGGAATGAAAAAATTAATAATTTCCACTTGGGTTTTCAGGAGCTTACCCTCCAGTTACATCAGTCAGCTCCATTTCTTAACCAGAAGCAGAAAGAAGACAACAATATATGTACACATAGCAATGTCATAAAAAGCCCACACACCAACACATCAGTTTCTCACACACTTTTTTCAGTTCTTAGTACCATGGTATTACATTTTCAGAACCTAAGTAGAACCTTTAAAAAATATGTAGGACTAAATAGTATCTATAAGTGTCCAAGCCCAGCACTTTGAACATGGAACTATATGCTATAAAGATACAGTTAAAGATTTGAACTGCTTTCATTGTCAAATTACAATTGCTTTGTTTTTCTGCTTACTTGCTGTTCTGTGATTATATATGAATTCAGGCCAAAGACATAAGGTTCAAATAATAATTATTTCCTAAAGGATCTCAGTTCTGTCATATAATAAACAATGGGTTTATAAAGACTACCCATGTATTTGTATGTCTTTGTCTGGAATTTTTGCCTTAGTCCAATTTATAAGCAAGAATTATGCCATTTTAACAGATGGTTGTACATGTAAATAACCAAACAAACAGGAAGAATTGGAAGAGTGATAATGGCATGCTCAGAAAGAAAAAGAAACAATTATGTAAAACAGAGAATGAGAAAAGCATCATTACCCTGAATGTACACTGGGATCACCTGGAGAGTTTAAAAATTCTGTACAGTGATTCAAATTTAGCTAATCTGGGGAGTGACTTGAGTACTGAGATTTTTTTGAAAGCTCACCAGGTGATTCTAAGATAAAGCCAAGGTTGAGACCTACTGCTCTAAATAATGGAGAAGGCAATGGCACCCCACTCCAGTACTCTTGCCTGAAAAATCCCATGGACGGAGGAGCCTGGGAGGCTGCAGTCCATGGGGTCGCTAAGAGTTGGACACGACTGAGCGACTTCACTTTCACTTTTCACTTTCATGCATTGGAGAAGGAAATGACAACCCACTCCAGCGTTCTTGCCTGGAGAATCCCAGGGACGGGGGAGCCTGGTAGGCTGCCGTCTATGGGGTCGCACAGAGTCAGACACAACTGAAGGGACTTAGCAGCAGCCACAGCTCTAAATAAAACCTACAGCTCAGCTCTGTTGCCAATCATATTTTACTAGATATTTAAAATAATTATATGATAGTTTTCTCAAAGCAAAATGCAATTCTGTCAGCATAATAAAATATTCTTCACAGCTGTAGATGATAATATACATTTTCTTTTGAGCAACAGTATTTTTTGATAGTTTTTCCAAGATAATTTTACCATTTTACCAAGATAATTCAGGTCAGAGAACTATGATGTATAACATATTTCTATCTTAGTTTTCAAAATACCTGACATCGACATATTTAATTAAATGCAATAAAAATAGGTACTTCAAATTGTCAGTGAGGTGCTAAAACTCTATTATTATGCAATAACTCTAAGTATGCATGTTTCTAACTGCTAAAAATTTTATGGACATATTTCATGTTGAGAGTTTAGGAGAAATTAAACAGGATAGCAGATGGTATCATGGCTTTCCTCAAATTGTTTAGATTACTGACACAATAATAAAGCAATTTTTTGCTTTTCTCTCATTCAGTTCAGTTCAGTCGCTCAGTTGTGTCCGACTCTTTGTGACCCCATGGACTGCAGCATGCCAGGCTTCCCTGTCCATCACCAACTCCCGGAGCTTGCTCAAACTCATGTCCATTGAGTCAGTCGGTGATGCCATCCAACCATCTCATCCTCTGTCGTCCCCTTCTCCTCCTGCCTTCAATCTTTCCCAAATCAGGGTCTTTCCCAAGGAGTAGGCTTGTTGCATCATGTGGCAAAGTACTGGAGTTTCAGCTTCACCATCAGTCCTTCCAATGAATATTCAGGACTGATTTCTTTTAGGATTGACTGGTTGGATCTCCTTGCAGTCCAAGGGACTCTCAAGAGTCTTCTCCAACACCACAGCTCAAAAGTATCAATTCAGCACTCAGCTTTTTTATAGTCCAACTCTCATGTCCATCATAACTACTGGAAAAACCAAAACTTTGACTAGATGGACCTTGTTGGTAAAGTAATGTCTCTGCTTTTTAATATGCTGTCTAGGTTGGTCATAGCTTTTCTTCCAAGGAGCAAGCGTCTTTTTTTTTTTTTTTTTTTGTCATGGCTGCAGTCACCATCTGCAGTAATTTTGGAGCCCCCCAAAATAAAGTCTGTCACCATTACCATTGTTTCCCCATCTATTTTTCATGAAGTGATGGGACCGGATGCCATGATCTTAGTTTTATGAATGTTGTATTTTAAGCCAACATTTTACTCTCCTCTTTCACTTTCATCAAGAAGTTCTTTAGTTCTTTGCTTTCTGCCATAAGGGTGGTGTCATCTGTGTATTTCTTTCATTACCCAAATCTGTATCAGTTTAAAGATAAGTCATGTTAATAGCTAAACAAAATATTCTTTATACAGGAAGTTTTGCACAAAAGTCAGTGAAGTTGAGACAGTGAAATAGGTGTGATGTATACAATTCTATTTCAGTTCACCCTGTATCGACTCACTGAAAGCTAATTCCCTGTTAATCTATGATACTCATAATGTGGTCTAAAGCAAGCAATGCAGGCATCACTTGGGTGTTTGTTAGAAATGCAGACTCTCAGGCCCCAGCCAAACCTACAAACTCAGAATCTGCTTTTTAACAGATTTGCAAATAATGCACATTAAGGTTCACATAACCAGTGACATGACCACTTCACCAAATTTTCCAAATTTATCAAGTTGTGAAAGAAAATTTTAAGGAGTAGTCTGGAATTTATCAGTAATATATAAATGATTAGTAGCATTTTAAGGAACGTTCAGTTGGTCAAAAGCTAAGGGTTAGAGAATAGCATAGTCTTCTATGAATCTATCCTTTTTATCAACATATTTATAATGAAATTGTGAATAATATGGAGTAATTTTTAAAATTCTCAAGTGTAAATATATTAATAAAGGATATATAGATATATAAGTACATTCTAATGTATATTCTTAGTATTTGAATACAAATTGTATTTTTTTATAAACTTATAAATTTGGTAAATTTGACAAATTGGCCATTTGAGGAAATAGTCATTTGACATATTAGCTTTAGCTCAAATGGCATTTGGTAAATTGATTTTCAGGGATCAGCCTGCTTCCAATGGGTAAAACCCCACATGGCAAATATATCCGTATTTTGGCTATACTTTACTTTTCTCACTGTGGTTTTAAAACCTCAGAAATAAGCTGATTAATATTCAGGCGATATTAAGTAGGGTTAAAAGCAGACATGGGTTTGAGTACTAGAGTCACTACCTATATGATCTTCATTAAATTATTTAACTCTCTAAGAATGTTTCCTAGTTCACAGGGCTATTGTGATAATAATACACAAGTCCCTAGTACATATTAATCATGCACTAATCCTTGTTTTAGTCAGTCTATCTTGATTTTTATTTGTTTTAAAGATGAAGAAAATAAAATGAGCAAGAGTCATGCTGCTACTCTATTTTATTTCTAACATAGAGAAATGATTTAATCCAATTCTTCAGGAAAAAAAAAAATACTGCGAAGATGGTTGATAACCTGGGTCTTTTATCTTGTTTTTAATTTCCCTGGTTTGTATCTATGAACGCCTGCTCCAGATATAATATCATTTCTAGGAGACTATCAGTCATTTTAGGGCACAGAGGATAGTGCTGTTTGCTTTAAGCACTCTCAGTACCCAATGACAAAATTTTCTACAGAATCTTAGCAAACCAGAGAATGGGCCAAATGAATAAATGGGTTTAAAGCCAATGGTGTGACTTAGGTATGATTGGAGTGCCAAAAAATCTCAGAAAGTTTCAAAGTGTTAACTTTGCCACCTCTCATGTATTTTAATAGGAAAGAATTCAAGTAGGTAAGACAACTCAAATTATCCATAACAATCTATACTATAACCAATTCATTATCTATTATCTATGTTTTCTTAGATAGTGTTGGGCTGCACCTGGAAGGCCTGCAAGCCTTGTAGGCCCAGCCTCAAGACAGAAGAAAAACCCCACAGACAGTGACAAAGACATCAGTGGTTTATGGGATAGGAAATCTGGAAAGTCAGAAACAAAAGGTCCTGAAGCAACATCCCACTGTGGAACATAGCTGGCAAGACATGGCAGCACTCTTTGCTACTGATGGGAAAAGAAAGAAAGAAAGAAAGTGAAGTCGCTCAGTCATGTCCGACTCTTTGTGACCCCATGGACTGTAGCCTACCAGGTTCCTCTGTCCATGGGATTCTCCAGGCAAGAATACTGAAGTGGGTTGCCATTTCCTTCTCCAGATCTTCCCGACCCAGGGATTGAACCTGGATCTCCTACATTGTAGGCAGACGCTTTACTGTCTGAGCCACCAGGGAAGTCCAGGGTCGGGGGAAGGGGAAGAGGCTACCATTTATAGGGAGAATTGATGTCAAGTTCACTCATTAATTATCAGGGAAACCAGTAGCTGGGATAGGGAGCAAGCATGGAGCCAGTTACTGATTAAGCCCTATAATTGAGAGGATTGGATAGTCATCAGAGTGAAACAGGGACTAGTTGAGCAGGGGATGTACAGACAGCAAGAGAACAGCCATCTTGAATGGCCTGACTGTACAGATGGGAAAACAGTGAAATTAAATTTCCTATCATGGGGAAATAAAATTTTTACCTTCAGATAGCCAATAATATGGTAAGATCAGCACTGGTGCTTCTTTTAAATTAAAAGTAAATTATGTAAGCTCAGTGAACTGATACCCCCTGTTCATATATATATATATATATATATATATATTTTTTTTTTTTTTTTTACAATATACTACATCAAAGACAGAGGAGGGATTACCAATTCATGTTTGCTCTTTGCTGAGTACATTACACAAGTCACATCATTTACAACGGCCTTGCGAGACAGATGTATGTTACTGATGAGAAATTAAGGTTTGGGCTAAATGACTTGCCAAGGAACACACAACCAGAAAAAACTGAGCTGCAAACCCAGGTTTCTCTGCCTCTGAAGTCCATGCTCTTTGTAATGCCCTATGCAGCAATAGGGGTTCCCTGGTGGCTCAGCAGTAAGGAATCTGCCTGCCAATGCAGGAGATGCAGGTTCAGTCCCTGGGAAGATCCCCTGGAGAAGGAAATGGCAACCCACTCTAGTATTCTTGTCTGGGAAATCCCATGGGCAGAGGAGTCCATGGGGTCACAAAGAGTGGGACATGACTCATCAACTAAGGGTTCCTTGATAGCTCAGTTGGTAAAGAATCCACTTGCAATGCAGGAGACCCTGATTTGATTCCTGGGTTGGGAAGACCTGCTGGAGAAGGGATAGGCTACCCACTCCAGTATTCTTGGGCTTCCCTGGTCGCTCGGCTGGTAAAGAATCCGCCTGCAATGTGGGAGACCTGAGTTCGATCCCTGGGTTGAGAAGATCCCCTGAAGAAGGGAAAGGGTACCCACTCCAGTATTCTGGACTGGAGAATTCCATGGACTGTATAATCCACGGGGTCACAAAGAGTCAGACATAACTGAGCAACTTTCACTTTCACTTTTTAGCAACTAAACAACATACACCTCTCAGGGCCTAAGGTATATTGGAGAAAGCCCATCTGATTTGTCATGGAAACAAGGGAAATCATTAAGAGTTTTGGACCGTCACCAGCTAAAATTGTGATCAAGTGAATTATTTTACCTGTATTTTCTCATCTACAAAATTAAGAACTAGATTATAAGATCTTTAAGGTATTCTGGCACTTCTAAAAGAATGTTACATTAAGTAACCTCGTACATGGAATACATGTCTTATTTATTTATTTAATCACTGATTCATTCATTTGTTTAAAAATTCATTAATTTATTTAAAAATGAGTTTAACAATTGTATTTATTAAATGCCCAGGTTGTTTTCCTATATTGTGTACATATGGATAACATCTGTGGTCGAAGGATGTTTTTTAAATATTTGGGAAAATGCCAACATAGATGGAATCTATCCTTAATCTGTAGCTACCAAGTACACAAAGAGCTAGTTATGACCAAGTACACAAAGAGCTAATTATGAGAAGTTGGGTTGCTTATTAATCTTATGGTACTAATGGAGCTGAGATTTCTACTCAGAATAATAATAGTAATAATAATATCAATAACTAACATTTATTCAAGGTCTCTTTGGTGGAAAATGTTTTGTGTTCATCATGTCATTTTAAGGCTTATCCATCAAATGCTTTTTGTACTATTTTATAGATATTGATTCAGTACAGGAATTTGAAAAGGTAATAAGATACAGAAGGTAGAAAATATTACAGTCTTAAAATGTGCAGCAGATTCTGACTTGTTCAGTGCCAAGTCAAGGCAGAAGTATTAGCTGTATTATGATGACAAATGATATATCTATTCAGCAGTGCTTTACCTCCTTTGACAATTGTCTTCTGACTCAACTGTAAAATGTTCATGTATTTAATATATGCATTTTGCCAGTGATATATAAAAACATTAATAATTGACTTAATCCCTGTTCAGCTGAACCCAAAAAACTACAGCCCTGAGTAAACTCATGTCTAAGGAACAGACAGCCTTGGAGTCAAAAGAAAAGAGCCACTCTTGTATTATGTCAAAATATTTAAAGCTTGAAGCTGCCACCACATTCCCTTGATGTAATAGCAGTCAGCCAGTTCCTGCCAAAAAGGAAAAAAAAATGAGTTGCACATAACAACTAAAATAGCATTGAACATTGTACATTGTAGGACACATTAAACGTTGCACATTGCTACTCATGGAGTCAGCAGGATGAGCTGTGTACCTGGACTAACAAATTTCAGGTTTTCAAAGTAATGATTAGAGTTGATTGAGTATAACAAAAATGCATAGTTTGGCTGTGAAACTAAAGACAGCTGAAACAGATTTTTACTTTATTTCCACTGGAAAAAACAACTCATGAAAAGTAGGACATAATGTAGAGAAGTTTCTTTTAACAAAACCATGTGTTTCTCTTCAACAGAAAAGGCCCATAGTGTGCACTTTCAGACCTTAAACATGTTTATCCTTTGTTGTTTACCAAAATAATGGCCATATGTACAGGGCCAGCTTAATACCTAAACAAAGTGAGCAAGTTCTCCATTAAAGACCGTGGCCTCCCTTTCCAAAACATTGCTCCCACCAACCTAGTGAAAGGGCTTGGATTGCACCAGTTTGCCCTTTGAGTTAAAAGAATTGATCTTCCATAGAGTGCCTATTAATATAACTCCAAAGGGTTAAAATATGATTTTAATCATTAATAATCTTTAGTCCATAAGCTCAAATAAATTAATATGTCAAACTTAAAGTAAGACATAGAACATAAAATAGGTAAATTTTGACAAGAGAAGGACAAACAAGGTTTGAGGCCAAGTTCAAATGCTGCAAGCCAAAACAGGATATGTAATTTAATGGAGATACTCTGGCAGACAAGGGAAAGCATGAGGACCTAGGATCCCAGTGCCAAAAAAAGAGGCATGAAATGGGGGAAAGAAGGAAGATGGAGATGAACTATGTCTATAGTTCAAATTTTGCCTTAGAGAAGCACTGGCAATTCTGTTTGGATGCATCTATATCACTATATTTTGCTTTGCATATTTTTTAAAATTTAAACTGCCTCATTTGAAAACTCTGGCCTTTCTAATTTTTACATATGAGATGCAGAATTAATAACTCATCATTATATTACAATATGGTTATGAAGGTACCTAAGGGAGCCGTTGGTTCAGAAGAGAGATGGCAAGTAAAATGGCACAGCTGCTGTTTTGGAAGAAGAAATGAGGATGTCCTTTGGCAGTAGAAGTCTATTTTCTGCTGTTATTCAAGGGCACAAAGTAAATGCTTCTTGCTCTTGAGAAAGCCTTGGGGCTCTTTGTCAGCAGTTTTCAGGGGTATACCAATGGAAACCATGAAAGAGACATCAGATTCAGTCCCTACCTGAAAAAGTTCTTCCCACAGAGGACTCTGATACATCCTTAAAGACAAAGAGTATTTGTCAGCTGATTAAAGTTATTTTAAACTCACCTAAAGGGTGTTGTTTGATTCTTACAGAAAGCTTTGTTTTGTGTGCTTGGTTTTGAGTAGTTTTCTATTATAAGTGAAACATAAATTGACTTGTATTAACCATGGCCACACTGGCAAAACAACACAAGAAGCTGTGCTAGGAAAAGTATTATGGGGAAAAGTATGAAGGGTAACAAGGAAAGGGCAGTCAGAAATGCACCGTTTAAATGTGACTATCTTTTTTAAGAAACAAAAAATCCACAGGTCATGAAAATATGAGTTTTGCAGAATATCTCTTATATTGGGGAGCAGGTCAACAATTGTTAAGGCATTGATTTAAAAGGCACCCACTGAAAGTGAGTGAGGACCTCGTAGCTCAACTGTCAGTAGCACAGAGCTTCTGGCCTCCAGAACAGAAGGTCCTCCACAGTGACCACCTCCCCTTTGCTTTCCTTTCCAAAGATATGAGTTTTATCAGGTGTATTTCAAGTAAGGGTAGAGAACTTGTGAAACACATGGAAATGATAGCTCTATAGTTTTTCTGTTAATTGTTTTTCAATCATCTTGAACTAAGAATGCTAGTAACAAATTTTGACCATTTCTTTGTTCCATGTAGAGTGGGAATTTAATATTAGCCACTAAGGGGGATTATTTTGGGGGGCTCCAAAATCACTGCAGATGGTGACTGCAGCCATGAAATTAAAAGACGCTTACTCCTTGAAAGAACAGTTATGACCAACCTAGACAGCATATTGAAAAGCAGAGACATTACTTTGCCAACAAAGGTCCGTCTAGTCAAGGCTATGGTTTTTCCAGTGGTCATGTATGGATGTGAGAGTTGGACTGTGAAGAAAGCTGAGTGCCAAAGAATTGATGCTTTTGAACTGTGGTGTTGGAGAAGACTCTTGAGAGTCCCTTGGACTGCAAGGAGATCCAACCAGTCCATTCTAAAGGAAATCAGCCCTGGGTGTTCTTTGGAAGGAATGATGCTAAAGCTGAAACTCTAGTACTTTGGCCACCTCATGCGAAGGGTTGACTCATTGGAAAAGACTCTGATTCTGGGAGGGATTGGGGGCAGGAGGAAAAGGGGACAACAGAGGATGAGATGGCTGGATGGCATCACCGACTCGATGGACGTGAGTTTGAGTGAACTCCGGGAGTTGGTGATGGACAGGGAGGCCTGGCGTGCTGCAATTCATGGGGTCGCAAAGAGTCGGACACGACTGAGCAACTGAACTGAACTGAACTGAAGGGGGATATTGGCCTAGAGAGCCTTGTGAGAAGGGCATTCCAAGAACACTTTTTACCATATGTCATTTTTATCCGTGTTTTAATTTAGATACCTTAAATCTTTTCTGGAGCAAACCAGAGAAGGGAGGAATCGAGGAAGGGATTGAAGGAGGAAGGGAGGAAAAAAGGAAGGAAGGAATGGGAAAGGGGAGGAAGAGAGGAAAGAGAAAGGAAAGAAGGAAGGGAGGTGTGATCACAGGAAGAAGGAAGGCTAGGGTATTATAGGTTAACCATTTTACCTGTTTTTCAATCCAATAATTTAAATGGGAGGAAGAAGTTCCACACAAAGGAATAATTCCAACGATAAATAGCACCCTAAACCAAAAAAGGAAATTAGGATCTTATGCTCTAATGTTAAAAATAAATGTCCAGTCCCCTATTTGATTTCCAGTTGATGCATGTCTCAGATCAGGTTCATAGAAGCAGAGCCTGAGGCAGAGATTTTGTGCAAGTGATTTGTAGAGGGAGTGCTCTCAGAAGGGTCCTGTAAAGGAGTGAAGGAATCAAGAAACAGCGAGGAAAAGCTAACCAAAGATGCGGTGGCAACAGGAGATTAACTTCTTCTTGATCCCCTGGGCAGTTCTAAGGCTTGAATTTCACCTCATAACAAGACAGTCAGGCTTTGATACCTCAGTTTCAGTCGGTCATTGCCCTCAGGCTGTCCCCTACCCCACAGGAAGGTATACTGATCTCCCAGGCAAGGCAGTTCTCCTCTGCCAACATCAGTCCCTTCTAGAGAAGTGTACAGCTGTGAGCCTTTAGCAGGCAACATTCACAGCAGCTGGCAAATGGATGCATCAGTTCAGTAAAGAGGATCTGAGTGAAGCAGCACCCACCACAGCCCCTTTAATACCAAACAGCTAGATGGGGCTCAGGGTCTAGAGCAGCAAGGACAGCCTCATCACAGGAATCCTTTTGGAATAGTGCTGCTACCTAATTTCCAGGACTCTTATTTGAATCCTTATATGGAAACATTTCTGACCAAATTATAGGAGCTATAGTATATAATATGGCATTTTCCTATTAACCAACCCCCTACAGCTCATGCTATAGAAAAGGTCCCTAACTGCAATCCCACAGGCATAATCTTAACAATTACTTGTCATAAGCCCTATCAGAGGAAAGCTCAATAAGTATATGAGTATGCCTTGAGATGGGCTTCCCAGGTGGCTCAGTGGGTTCCACCTGCAATGCAGGAGATGTGGGTTCAGTCCCCTGGTGGGGAAGATCTCCTGGAGGAGGGCATGGTAACCTACTCCAGTGTTCTTATCTGGAGAATCCCATGGGCAGAAGAGCCTGGAGAAGAGCCTGAAGCAACTGAGCGAGTGTGCATGCTTTGAGATCTCTTTTACCGTAACCAAGTTGTAAGAGCAAAGGTGTTTTGTTTTTGTTTTTTCCTAACAGACTTTATTTCTGGAATGAGGGCTAGTATTTACAATCCCTGGTTTATATTGTATCTTCAAAGTCTTTTTTTTTTAAACTAAGATTGTGATTTGATTTCTCTCCCTCAGGCCCCATATTCCCAATTCTGTGTCTTTCGATGAGAAACTAATTCCCCCCACCCTTCTCAATGAGCAGATGTCATTAATTTTGTGTCTTTTCTACCTTTACTTTTTCTTATTTGCCATGTAAAATTTAAAAAAGAAATTTTTACATAACTGTGGAAAAGGCATGAGGAAGACTATCTTTGTTTAGTTAATCCACCTTCTCAATTCTTAACAGTCTCAGATACTTGTTGCCATGTTTTACTTATTCTTTATTTTAATTTTAAAAAATGTTAACAGTATATTTTGGCCTGACGTGGTCCCTTGGCTGAATGCCAGCTGCTAGCTCTAATTCTGGCTTTAAAAACAAAGTCCTGAATATTTAATAACTAAAAACTAGAACTAGTTGCCATCCTACTCCAAACCAGCTAGCCTAAAGGAATAAGCCTTTCCATAAAAGAAGCGTGGTAAGCAACTTCTAAGATGGGCCAAATCATCCGTGCCTCCTCATAGCCTGCAAGCTTCTGTAATCCTCTCCCCAGAATATAGAAAAAGGAATGGGATGTCACTTTTGAGACAAAATTTCATAAAAATTTTTGCTTCTGTCTTCCTTTCTCATCTCACTTGCTCTGAGAGAAGACTACTGCCATGCTGTGAAATGCTCTATTGAGAAGGAAATTAGGAAAAATTAGTGAACTTGGAAAACAGGTAGTTCTCCCAGTCGAGCCTTGAGATGACTGCAGCCCCTGCCAACACCTTGATTACAGTCTTATGAGGGGCTAGGAACCAGAAAACCAAACCAAGTCATGCCTGGATTCCTGACCCATAGAAACTGTGATATAATAAATACTGTTTTAAGGCATCAATTTTTGGAGTGATTTATTAGGAAGCAAAATATAACTAATATTCAAGGCTTCAGTAATATTTTTTCTGTTTAATTTTGTCCCAAACCCCTCTTCTATTCTTAAAATTAAGAAAATATGTACATCACAGGTATTTTTGGCAGGTAGTGATATAAATGTTGACAGTGATTGACTATCTGGATTTAAATTACCATCACTATTTCCATAGGGAGTATAGGAGTTTTATGTAAATGCATGAAAAAGAGCCTAAATTTGATACAAAAAATTTCTAAAACATGAATTTGTGAGCCCTTTTGCCTAAAATACAGATTAAAGCAGTGCTCTTTTATGCCATCTTAAATTTCAGTGACTTTGGTTTGTGTTATTACAACCTTTGAGCATCAGTAATAATGACGCTCATTTTTTTCTCAAAGACATCCTGATGAAGCACTAAGCATTTTCACAATGGCAAAAAAAAAAAATCAAATATTGCTGAAAAAGAAATCTAAGAGGCTAGAAAGCAGAGTAGTAAGTAGAGTAATTGCAAGTCTTACATACCAACTATCTTTATGTTGTCTATCACTATGTGGCAAAAAGATAGGCGTTCTTGTGATATTTTGGAAATTCTTTTTTGAGGGAATTTTAAATGCATGGTTCAATGTTAGCTTGATTTTTAACAATAATGAGGAAAGGCTTGTTGAATAACTTTGGAATTTCTCTAATCCTGGTTTCAGCCACTTAAGACAGATATGGATAGTCAGTAATAGCCTCTAGCTACAGAACTCAGACCTGGCTACTAGATTATTTAATCCCCTTCAATATACAGTTATTTCAAAATCAAACAAAAGAAAATGACTCACCTTTAAGAAAAGGACTCCAAAAATGAAAGTGTTCATGCATAGGCTACCTCATCTTGGGCCTTTAGCTAATATATTCACTAGATGTAAACAAAGTAGACATAACTTAAAATTGTACATGTAATAAAAAGAAACAAAAGCATGAAAAATTATTCATGCATTCATTCATTCAATGAATAGTTCTTAAGCATTTCTATGTGTCAGTATTACACTCAGTGATGATATAAAACACAAAATAATATACTATAGATTTCAAGATCCTAAGGAACTAACAGTGAGGATGAGAGGATGAGGAGTAGGGCAAATAAATGTACAAATAAACATTAAAAAGGCAAAAAGAAGGCATATACAACCTTAGTGGTTTTCAAATGGCAAGAAATAGGTTTTATTTAATAACTTTATAATCAATAATTTCTGACAAAATGTTCTGCCTTAAGATGAAATGATTAAACAGGTAAGTAAACAAGTAGCAAATTGGAAATTTTCTACAAATAAAGTAGGTATATTCTGTTGAACACTATTATGTCTATATATTAGAATTACAAAAGATGAATAAGATATTTAAACAGATACCTACAATTTTAAGTATGGACAGGTATACACAAGTACTTATACAACACCAAAGAGGAAATTTTAATAAATGGAAAGTAATTATCCAAGTAAATGCTATGTTGGTTAGGGTGGCAGGGTTGAGAGCATTCTAGAAAGAGTTGACAGCATGAGCTAAGCTTCAAAAGCAATAAACAGTGCGCTATGCCCCGGGAATCTATGCCAGTCCAAAAAACACAAAATTCTCCAGTAACCCTGGCAAGTAATTTTCACCAGTTAACCAGGAGGAGTTACAATTTTATTCTAAAACTTCTTTTAGTCCCACATAGCTGTTAGTTTATTGTTTATGTTGAAATTTATCATAGTGAAGAACTATACATAAATTTCATGCAACTCTGAGGGGTTCAATCATTTTCAACAACTCTTTTGTTATTTCCATAAAGTCTTGAATTACAAAGCAATTCCAAAATTGTAGATCACTAATTATATTGGGTCAACAACTCTCTTTGAGTCTTAGAGGAGACAAACCAGGTAAATATCACCCATGGAGAATACTCTTTGGCAAGGGCTTTTTTGTTGTTGTTGTTTTGTTTTAATTTCTGGATGTGTTGCAAGTTATCCAGAATTTCTGCAAGCACTTCCCTTATCTTACTAGAAAGTATTGTGATTGTACTCAAGTGCTGTACTTTTCTAAGGCAAAAACTGCCAGTTCAACCCAAAATGTATTTCCTTAGCTGCTTGATTATTTCTTTGGCACAATTTATTTTATCACGGCCTTTCAACTTTTAGGCCACACTTGGCAATGCTGTGATGGGGACTGACTTTCTGTGGCCTTGCATTTGACCCAACCTGGAGAATAATTTCATGCTGAGAAATAGAAGACATCAGTGGAACATGTAAATGCAGTCTGATTTAAATCCCCCAAACACAGTGTTTGTTTATAAAAATTGCCCTGATTGTTAATCTATTTATTTTTGTCACCTCTCAAAAACATTATTTCTAAGCAATTTAGTGAAAAAATGGTTGAACATACTTTTTATTACTCATGAGCTTTCTAGTAATTCATTTGTCTGCTATAGAAAGACTTCATTGTTAGTTTAAAACATTTTACCTGTGTGTGCATGCTAAGTCGCTTCAGTCGTGTCTGACTCTTTGCAATCTCATGGACTGTAGCCCAGCAAGCTCCTCTGTCCATGGGATTCTCCAGGCAAGAATACTGGAGTGGGTTGCCATGCCCTCCTCCAGGTGATTTTCCCAGCCCAGGGACCAAACCTGCACCTCTTACGTCTCCTGCATTGGTAGGCAGGTTCTTTACCACTAGTGCCACCTGGGAAGCCT